>NC_069500.1:1325874485-1326036985 GCF_027579735.1 Bombina bombina
CGAGGTCTGTCGGACCTGATCCGCACTGTCGGATCAGGTCAAACAGACCTTGATAAATTGGGGCCAATGTCTCAAAGAGGACATAGGCCCTGAAAATGAATGTGCCAAATTTCCATGTAAATGGGCAGACCCCATATTTGGCCCTGTAACTTCTGTAAACCCAATAAAACCTGTACATGGGGGTACTGTTGTACTCGTATGACATTGCCAAATACAAATATGTGTGTTTTATAGCAGAAACAAGTAAAAGGTTGATGACAGAAACAGCCAAAGTGCACTGTTTGTGTAAAAAACGCATACAAGGGCATCAGGGGCCATTCGGCCCTTGATAAATCGGCCCCATGGTCTTTTTCTAATACCCTGGGGTGTCTACTTTTGCAAATGGTATGCCATGAAGGGGAAATTTTCATTTCTGGGCTGCTATAATGTCTCAAAGAGGACATAGGCCCAGAAAATCAAGGTGCCAAATTTCAACGCATGAAGACTTAAATGAGTAGACCCCCTATTTAGCCCTGTAACTTCTGTAAACACCATAAAACCTGTACATGGGGGGTACTGTTGAACTCGTAGGACATTTGCCAAACACAAATATGTGTGCTTTATAGCAGCAAAAAAATAAAAGATTGATGACAGGAACAGCCAAAGTGCAGTGTTTGTGTAAAGAATGCTTGCAAAAAATATGACCACTACATTTGGACAGGTGTTGTGACTAAGGAGCCTAACAAAAAGACATGACATGGCCCTTTTGGAATACCCTGGGGTGTCTACTTTTGCAAATGGTATGCCACAAAGGGGTCATTTTTATTCCTGGGCTGCTATAATGTATGAAAGGCGACATAAGCCTAGAAAAGAAATGTGCCAAATTTGTATGTAAATGGGTAGGCCCTATGTTGGGCCCTGTAAATTCCAGAAATCTCAGAAAACCTGAACATGGGGGTATCATTATACTCGTGGGACTTTGCTGAACACAAGTTTGGTTGTTTTATTGCCTTAATATATCAGGATGATGATATTCACAATAAAATATTTGGCAAACATAACATTTCATAATTTCTCACACTTACTTAGAATTTTTTCATATAAAATTATAGTTTAGAAATAAATATTTGATGCTAAAAAAAAAGCCCTATCCGTCCTCTGAAAAACAATATTTAATTAGTGTGGGAGCACTTAATGTGAAAGAGGTAAATTATGGTTAAGCAGACATACAGCCAAAATTCTAGGTTTTGTTTATGTTCAGAACTTATGCAATTGCCTATGTCATGAAAAGGTTAAATATGTATTTACAGACATAAATACATATATAAACACATAAATAAATATGTACACACATATAGACATACTGTATATATAAGTGCATTAGAGGCCATTGCAGTTAAGTAGATACAAACAAGTAAAAGCATATTTATGCAAAATTCATTTTTAATACAGGTTTTAACTATGTATTAAGTGTAAATATTTCACATTCCAATGTTCTGCACATAGCAGAATATGTTCTAAGTATTTCTTAATAGATTTTCATATATATCTGTATATAGCTATACCTATATATAATCATGTACATATAAAGGTATAGATATATATTGTACCAAAAAAACATCAGATATACTGTATGTTGAAAGAATTATTTATGAATAAATAGAAGATATTCTTCTATGTGCGTAACATTAGAATGTGAAATATTCATATTTTCATGTCGACTTTTTTTCTCCATTGACATCTGTGGGGGAATACGTGAACGCGCACACAATATTGTAAGTTTGGCTGTTTGCGCACGTCAGGTTAGCGTGAGCAAAAACAGATTACTTTAAACTCATAATACTAGCGCAACCCGAAAAGTGTGAAAAGCTTACTTTTGGCGCAACTAATGCTTGAGCAGCATCAATTAACGCTCCACTTGTAATCTGGCCCTTAGTGTTTAAAGGGACAGTAAAGTCAAAATTAAACTTTCATTTCTAAGTCCTTGAAGGCCGCCTTTCTCTCAGTGAATGTTACAGTTTTCACTGTTTTTCACAGTTAGATAGTGCTAGTTCATGTGTGCCATATAGATAATATTGTCCTCACTCCCGTGGAATTATGGCACTGATTGGCTAAAAGGCAAGTTTGTAAATAGCACTGAGATAAGGGGGCAGTCCGCAAAAAGCTTTGATACCAGGTAATCACAGAGGTAAAAAGTATATCATTATAACAGTGTTGGTTATTCAGAACTGGAGAATGGGTAATAAAGGGATTATCTATCTTTTCAAACAATAACAATTTTCAAGTAGACTGTCCCTTTAATTTCCCTATAAACTCCTCTTTGCAGAACAGCCAACTTTAGTTGCATATAGAAACACTGGTTTCCATAAAGAATAAGGATTAACATGTTGGGCAAACACCATCATATGGAACCTCTAGCCACACAAAATTAAACAGCTGATTTTTACCATTACAAATTTGGAAACAATAACATAAGAGATCCTGATTACACATGTACTACGCATGCTATCTAACGCATCAATACGTGCGGATTGCTAGTTGATGCCTAAATAAATCTTTTGCTAAGTATTATCACAGGCAAATAAAGGGATCAAAATATAAATTACCAAAACTACAGCAGACTGCTTAGACTCCGCCCATAATCAACCCCCAAAAAGGGCAATACCCCAATAGACCCTCAGGTGTTGGAACTTGTCACACTCAGGCAGGTCAGACACAGCTGTAATACAGGACATACGAGTGTGATTTTAGAGCATGAACAAACATACATCATTTGTCCCTTAGGCATTTTCAAACACTGCAAAGGCAGCTTTTTCACATGTAAGTGCTTTTATTTTGTAGCACTTACTGGTCAAATTTTCAACACAACATATTTGTTGCTGTTTTTATGTCTTCAAGCCAGTTTCTCTGCACTTGAAGTGATATTTTAAGCTCTTGTAAAATAGTTCAGAAGCAATAAAACATATTTTATGCCCAGAACATTAGGGTGGAAGTATATGACAAACTCTAGATTCAGTAAATTTCAAAGCACTGTTAGTAAAAATGTTCTGTCCAATGCTGACATTATAAATATAAAGAATTGTGAAGTCAGATTTCATAGAAAGTAATAGGAATAATTTTCTTGCACTTTCAGAATAAGCTAAGAATTATTTAGGTAGTGATGTTGCTCCATGGGCACATATTAGAATAGAACAGTTAAGCCTTGCACTATATCGCTGCTTTAGTTCTTATGTCTTTTCCCTTTAAAAAGAGGTAGTATGTAAGGAGATTAAAAACAGGGTAGTTAAAATGTTTGATCAAGTCTTTTAATGCTATGAGATCTTCAGAAAATGTTTTAATTAGCTTTATTTACTATGACTACATGCACCGTCTTCCAATAACCTCTCAGTATGAGTATGACATCACTAAAAGATGAATTTTAAGCTCTAGAGCAAAATTAACAGGACCATGATATGAAATAAGTTGGAAAAAAATTGGCGCATAATAGTTCTAACAGTGTTATATTTACGAAAGATGTATCAACAGCACATCTGAGCTTTGCACAGACCATGATGACAGAGTCACTATTCATTAGTCTCTTTCTATATTTAGAACGTGTCCTCGTAATTCTCTGAATTCTTCTTATGTCATTTCTTCTGAGCATTTCACCGTTTCACCTTTTAGGACATGATCTCTGCTTTAGATATTTATGTTTTGGAACTATGTTTTATTCTTGGGTAATCTGGGATAGAATTGTGCAATGCATGATAGTTTAGGATAAGAGTGGCATCCCAATGTGGCATTCATAACAAAGTTACTGCTAGGTTAACTTTCATTGCCTGCAATTGTAGTGCTTATTGCTTAATAAATTATTTTTATTCTCAGTAATGCTATACATCAACAATTCATTTTGATATATATTACAGATTTAAATAAAACATAATGTTTTTTTAATATCGCAAAGAACATTAAATGCATCTTAAACACATCTTGCTTTTGTGTACAAATAGCGCTTGGTCCCCCTCTCCCTAAAGAGGCCAAAAAGCAAACTCTGTAGCTTAGGTTTTCAAAATGCTGAAAAGAGTCTAAAACAGCTATTTAATTTGCAACATTTCTAGGTTACAGAACTTTCTATTTGTCTTCTCTTTTGCCAATTAAGATAATTTTTTAGTAGTTGATCATTGATCACCTATTTGAGTATATATGCTAAAAACAAGTTTGTCATTTTTGTTCTGGGGTATAAAATGTTTCAGAAAAGGTAGCTGATAAAGACGCTTTTACATTAAAGGGAAATTAATCCCTTAAACCAAATGCACATAGCTACTATGTCACACAGTGCTTTGCCCAGCATATTGGGTTGACGTAGCACTTATGTCCAACACTTTGGCTCATGCTGCGGATGGGGGCAGAAGGCATCTGACTTTATATAGTAAGCAATTGTTGATCAAACTCCCTTACCACATGAAGGCAGATCGCCGATACAGCCATTGACACAGTGTCACTGTCTGTATCGGGTGAGGTGGGGGTGTAGGAGGTTTGGGAGGGAAGGAGGGAGGCAGGTGGGTGGTGCTTCACAGGAGGAGGAAGGAATGTGTTATAACTCTACACTTCCACCATAAGAGTTACCTTTGCACATCTCACACACTTGCTACAGAAGCCTTATCACTTGATGTTAAAAGGCTGCATTTCCAATACTAGTTGCTTGGTTATCAAGGGGTTGATTTATCGAAGGCTTTCGCCAGCCTCTGAGCCCCTATGGCTGCAGGTTCTCACAAGAGAACCTGCTCGCCGTATTTAACAAGCAGCGGTCATCAGACTGCTGTTTTCCTAACCTTTCGCCACCTCTAAGGTGGCGAAATTCAATCTCTGCGATCTAGTCCAACTGGGGAGATTGACAGCTCCTGCCTGCGCGTGATTGGCTGTGCGCGGGTAGGGGTGGGATTGCACACAAGCGCAAAATAGCGTTCATGTGCAATGGTAAATTCCTCCGGGGAATTTGTCTAAATCAAGAAAAATGTTGGGTTCTTTGTCCCATTAAATTTATGATTTTGTATGTGTCTGTATCCGAAACCAAGAGTGTTTATATTAAAAGGACTGTAAACACCAAAAATATTATTGTTTAAAAAGATAGATAATGCCTTTATTTACCATTCCCTAATTTTGCATAACCAACATCTTTATTATAAAGCAAATGACCATAAAGCCAAGATATGCTTTTCAAGTGGTCAAGGCTGTTAAAATGGTAATATAAAAAAAAATCATATGAAAATGAAATAAGCTTACAGTGCTTTCTCTAATGAACTGGTATATTACTGATGAGGCATTTCAAGGCTTAGAATTTTTGGAATTAATTTGATGAAAACAAAGCTAAAATGATTTTTTATGAATTGTGCCATCTGTTTTGCAAATTGCTTATTACCCTGCAAAAATAATTTAAATATAGTAGGGGCTCCTATTCAAAAAACACAATTTCTCTGACAAATATCTCAAAAAGTAGTGAACAGATTCACTTTAAATTATCATTCTTTGCAGTGATTCTCATTCTGTGTTGAAAAACCAAACTGGCCCTTGCAATTCTAAGCTAAAAAAATTAAAAAAGACAACTTAAACAATAGTTGAACCTTATCCTTCTCACAAGTTTACTGTGAAAATTCCACCGTGTAGGGAAATTACCTGGCATTTTCTCCTGCTAAAAATAATAGCAGTGAGGTACCAGTAAAGCTTGTAATATGGAATATGTACAGGGCCACAATCAGGGGTGAATAGGGTGATATTTTGGAAGCCAACAGAGGGCGCTACAGCAGAGTGCTATTGAGCATGGGGAAATATCATTACATGAAGTAAGGCATTAGCATTTGGGAGGATTTCTGAGTGTGCACTAAACCACTATGCACAGTGTGAGACAGACTTGGCACTTCAGTTTGTACAGTGTGTGCCTGAGTTAGATGGCAGATCACTTTCATTTTCAGGGTAAGTAGGACTAGCTTGTAAATGTTTTTTTTTTCTTATTTGTACAATTTCAGATTGTAACTTCAGTGTGGTAGTTGTATGGTGGGCCCAGGGGTCCATAAAAACACTTTCGGCTAGATTTAGAGTTTTGTCGGTAAGGATCCGCGTAGCTAACGCCGGCTTTTTTCTGGCCGCACCATAAAAATAACTCTGGTATTGAGAGTCCACATAAAGGCTGCGTTAGGCTCCAAAAAAGGAGCGTAGAGCATATTTAACGCAGCTTCAACTCTCGATACCAGAGTTGCTTACACAAGCGGCCAGCCTCAAAAACGTGCTTGTGCACGATTCCCCCATAGAAAACAATGGGGCTGTTTGAGCTGAAAAAAACCTAACACCTGCAAAAAAGCCGCGTTCAGCTCCTAACGCAGCCCCATTGTTTGCTATGCGGAAACACTTCCTACGTCTGCACCTAACACCCTAACATGTACCCCGAGTCTAAACACCCCTAACCTTACACTTATTAACCCCTAATCTGCCGCCCCCGCTATCGCTGACCCCTGCATATTATTATTAACCCCTAATCTGCCGGTCCGCAAACCGCCGCTACTTACATTATCCCTATGTACCCCTAATCTGCTGCCCTAACATCGCCGACCCCTATATTATATTTATTAACCCCTAATCTGCCCCCCACAATGTCGCCTCCACCTGCCTACACTTATTAACCCCTAATCTGCCGAGCGGACCGCACCGCTATTATTATAAAGATATTAACCCCTAATCCGCCTCACTAACCCTATAATAAATAGTATTAACCCCTACTCTGCCCTCCCTAACATCGCCGACACCTAACTTCAAACATTAACCCCTAATCTGCTGACTGGAGCTCACCGCTATTCTAATAAATGTATTAACCCCTAAAGCTAAGTCTAACCCTAACACTAACACCCCCCTAAGTTAAATATAATTTAAATCTAACAAAATAAATTAACTCTTATTAAATAAATTATTCCTATTTAAAGCTAAATACTTACCTGTAAAATAAACCCTAATATAGCTACAATATAAATTATAATTATATTATAGCTATTTTAGGATTTATATTTATTTTACAGGTAACTTTGTATTTATTTTAACCAGGTACAATAGCTATTAAATAGTTAAGAACTATTTAATAGCTAAAATAGTTAAAATAATTACAAAATTACCTGTAAAATAAATACTAACCTAAGTTACAATTAAACCTAACACTACACTATCAATAAATTAATTAAATAAACTACCTACAATTACCTACAATTAACCTAACACTACACTATCAATAAATTAATTAAATACAATTCCTACAAATAAATACAATTAAAAAAACTAGCTAAAGTACAAAAAATAAAAAAGAACTAAGTTACAAAAAATAAAAAAATATTTACAAACATAAGAAAAATATTACAACAATTTTAAACTAATTACACCTACTCTAAGCCCCCTAATAAAATAACAAAGCCCCCCAAAATAAAAAAATGCCCTACCCTATTCTAAATTACTAAAGTTCAAAGCTCTTTTACCTTACCAGCCCTGAACAGGGCCCTTTGCGGGGCATGCCCCAAGAAGTTCAGCTCTTTTGCCTGTAAAAAAAAACATACAATACCCAAGCCCCCCAACATTACAACCCACCACCCACATACCCCTAATCTAACCCAAACCCCCCTTAAATAAACCTAACACTAAGCCCCTGAAGATCTTCCTACCTTGTCTTCACCTCACCGGGTTCACCGATCTGTCCAGAAGAGCTCCTCCGATGTCCTGATCCAAGCCCAAGCGGGGGGCTAAAGAGGTCCATGATCCAGCTGAAGTCTTCATCCAAGCGGGGCAGAAGAGGTCTTCCATCCGATTGAAGTCTTCATCCAAGCGGCATCCATCCGGAGCGGAGCGGCAGCATCCTGAAGACCTCCGACGCGGAACATCCATCCTGGCCGACAACTGAACGACGAATGACGGTTCCTTTAAATGACGTCATCCAAGATGGCGTCCCTCGAATTCCGATTGGCTGATAGGATTCTATCAGCCAATCGGAATTAAGGTAGGAATATTCTGATTGGCTGATGGAATCAGCCAATCAGAATCAAGTTCAATCCGATTGGCTGATCCAATCAGCCAATCAGATTGAGCTCGCATTCTATTGGCTGTTCCGATCAGCCAATAGAATGCGAGCTCAATCTGATTGGCTGATCGGATCAGCCAATCGGATTGAACTTGATTCTGATTGGCTGATTCCATCAGCCAATCAGAATATTCCTACCTTAATTCCGATTGGCTGATGGAATCCAATCAGCCAATCGGAATTCGAGGGACGCCATCTTGGATGACGTCATTTAAAGGAACCGTCATTCGTCGTTCAGTCGTCGGCCAGGATGGATGTTCCGCGTTGGAGGTCTTCAGGATGCTGCCGCTCCGCTCCGGATGGATGCCGCTTGGATGAAGACTTCAATCGGATGGAAGACCTCTTCTGCCCTGCTTGGATGAAGACTTCAGCCGGATCATGGACCTCTTCAGCCCCCCGCTTGGGCTTGGATCAGGACATCGGAGGAGCTCTTCTGGACAGATCGGTGAACCCGGTGAGGTGAAGACAAGGTAGGAAGATCTTCAGGGGCTTAGTGTTAGGTTTATTTAAGGGGGGTTTGGGTTAGATTAGGGGTATGTTGGTGGTGGGTTGTAATGTTGGGGGGCTTGGGTATTGTATGTTTTTTTTTACAGGCAAAAGAGCTGAACTTCTTGGGGCATGCCCCGCAAAGGGCACTGTTCAGGGCTGGTAAGGTAAAAGAGCTTTGAACTTTAGTAATTTAGAATAGGGTAGGGCATTTTTTTATTTTGGGGGGCTTTGTTATTTTATTAGGGGGCTTAGAGTAGGTGTAATTAGTTTAAAATTGTTGTAATATTTTTCTTATGTTTGTAAATATTTTTTTATTTTTTGTAACTTAGTTCTTTTTTATTTTTTGTACTTTAGCTAGTTTATTTAATTGTATTTATTTGTAGGAATTGTATTTAATTAATTTATTGATAGTGTAGTGTTAGGTTAATTGTAGGTAATTGTAGGTAGTTTATTTAATTAATTTATTGATAGTGTAGTGTTAGGTTTAATTGTAACTTAGGTTAGGATTTATTTTACAGGTAATTTTGTAATTATTTTAACTATTTTAGCTATTAAATAGTTCTTAACTATTTAATAGCTATTGTACCTGGTTAAAATAAATACAAAGTTACCTGTAAAATAAATATAAATCCTAAAATAGCTATAATATAATTATAATTTATATTGTAGCTATATTAGGGTTTATTTTACAGGTAAGTATTTAGCTTTAAATAGGAATAATTTATTTAATAAGAGTTCATTTATTTCGTTAGATTTAAATTATATTTAACTTAGGGGGGTGTTAGTGTTAGGGTTAGACTTAGCTTTAGGGGTTAATACATTTATTAGAATAGCGGTGAGCTCCAGTCGGCAGATTAGGGGTTAATGTTTGAAGTTAGGTGTCGGCGATGTTAGGGAGGGCAGATTAGGGGTTAATACTATTTATTATAGGGTTAGTGAGGCGGATTAGGGGTTAATAACTTTATAATAATAGCGGTGCGGTCCGCTCGGCAGATTAGGGGTTAATAAGTGTAGGCAGGTGGAGGCGACGTTGTGGGGGGCAGATTAGGGGTTAATAAATATAATATAGGGGTCGGTGATGTTAGGGCAGCAGATTAGGGGTACATAGGGATAATGTAAGTAGCGGCAGTTTATGGAGCGGCAGATTAGGGGTTAAAAATAATATGCAGGGGTCAGCGATAGCGGGGGCGGCAGATTAGGGGTTAATAAGTGTAAGGTTAGGGGTGTTTAGACTCGGGGTACATGTTAGGGTGTTAGGTGCAGACGTAGGAAGTGTTTCTGCATAGCAAACAATGGGGCTGCGTTAGGAGCTGAACGCGGCTTTTTTGCAGGTGTTAGGTTTTTTTTCAGCTCAAACAGCCCCATTGTTTTCTATGGGGGAATCGTGCACAAGCACGTTTTTGAGGCTGGCCGCTTGCGTAAGCAACTCTGGTATTGAGAGTTGAAGCTGCGTTAAATATGCTCTACGCTCCTTTTTTGGAGCCTAACGCAGCCTTTATGTGGACTCTCAATACCAGAGTTATTTTTATTGTGCGGCCAGAAAAAAGCCGGCGTTAGCTACGCGGGTCCTTACCGACAAAACTCTAAATCTAGCCGAGCGTTAGGAGCCTCTAACGCTGGTTTTCACGGCTAACGCCAAACTCTAAATCTAGGCCTTTTTTTTTTAGCAATATGCAGCAGTGTATTTATGATTATTTGACAATGCTGTAGAAATGTTATATTTAAAACCATGCAGAAATGTTTTCTCCTCAATGGTATGTGCCCTTTTGGCAGATATGATTTTTTAAATTTATATATATCTTTTAATTACATTCCAGTTTATTGCCCCTTTATGTGAGGACTTTCCAGATGCCAGGAGGCATTTTATCTAAGATTTTTACATTTGCATAAAATGTTGTACTCTCGGCTAAGATTGCTCAGTATTTGAAATGAGACAGGTTAACTAAACACTGTTCAGTTTACCCTACAGCTGGCTTAATTTTAAAATACATACAAACAAGCCTAAATTCTGCATTTAAGCAGATCTAATGGTATGAGACTGAGTACCACAGCTTATGATTCCACCAAGACCATATAGAGTATAGCATTTTCAAAATCCATAAATACAGCTGACAGATTTGAAGTGGTGCTCTTGGTTGGGGAAAATGGGTGGGAAATAACCTTAAACATATGTCAACCTTTCAAAAGTACTTTTCTTCATCTACCCCTTCTGACAGATCAATATTGTACAATTTTGAATTCACATAAGTATTTTTGTTTGCTCATTTACAAATATGATTCTTTAAAAAGTGATCTCTTAATTTCACCTATTTTTTTTATCATGCATGTCACACACTGTTGATTTAGGGGATGGCATTGTGCAGAAATTTTACCTCCTGTGAGTGTTTCTGTGGGTGTCTATGTTTATGTCTTTATGCTTTTGTTGGTGTCTCTATGAGTGTGTATGTATTTCTTTTCTGTGGGTCTCTCTGTGAGGGTTTATGTGTCTGTCTTTGTGCATTTTGTGTGGATGTCTCTGTGAGGGTGTGTGTGAGTGTATGAATTTGTGTGTTTTCTGAGGCTGTCTCTGTGGGTGTTTCCTTGTGTGTATGTGCAAGTTTGTGTTTGAGTTTGTGTGTGTCCATTGTCTGTTCCCTTTTAGGACATTTTGTCCTTACTACTGAGTTCTGTGTTTGTGTGTTACTACCTTCACAACATTTCCAAGTTTGACTACACTTAAGAATAAAGTGCATATACGTTTTAGTCACTTGGTCGAAAATTGCACATGTCAAAGGGGGGGGCTGATCAGTGGAGGCCCTTAATATGTATATATGGCTAGGTCAAACCTTTCACTATTACCATTAGTTATCGTTAATAATTTTAAATAAATCTTTATTATTAAAGGGACAGGAAACCTAAAAATGTCCATTCATGATTCAAATTGAACTTACAATTTCAAACAACTTTCCAATTTATTTCTATTATCACATTTGCTTCATTCTCTTCTTATCCATTGCTGAAAGAACAGCATTGCACACCTCGTCAGCCAATCAGAAAAGACAAATCTGTGCAGGCACCAATCAGCAGCTAGCTCACACTAGTGTAGGATATGTGTGTATTCTTATTCAACAAAGGATACCAAGCAAACAAAACACATTTGAAAATAGAAGTGAATTTAAAAGTATCTTAAAATGACATGTTCTATCTGAATCATGCAAGTTTAATTTTGACTTTCCTATCCCTTTAATATTTAACCCCATAGGATAAACATGCAAATTAAAACCAATACATATGGAGGTAGGGTTGCCACCTCAGCCATGTTTTCCTGGACACTTGTTTTCTGGACACAGTTGCCTAGGGTTGCCAGGTGTCCAGTATTTTATCAGGCTGTCCAATAAAATCTTCATAACTTTATGTGCTAATTTGACTTCTCAGCTATTGGGGCCTATTTATTAAAGGTCTTGTGAACCTGATCCGACAGTGCGGATCAGGTCCGCAAGAACTCGCTGAATGCGGAGAGCAATACGCTCTCCATATTTAACATTGCACCAGCAGCTCACGCCGCCCCCTGCTGACTCGCGGCCAATCGGCCGCCAGCAGGGAGGTGTCAATCAACCCGATCGTACTCGATCGGGTTGATTTCCAGCAATTCCTGTCTGCCTCATCAGAGCAGGCGGACAGGGTTATGGAGCAGCGGTCTTTAGACCGCTGCTTCATAACTCTTGTTTCTGGCGAGTCTGAAGACTCGCCAGAAACACGGGCCCACAAGCTCCGTTCGGAGCTTGATAAATGGGCCCCATTGTCCCACTCCCAATCATACCTCTGTTATACTGTATACTAACAAGATTGGGCCCTCCATATAGGGTTGCCACCTCGGCCATGTTATCCTGGACACTTATGAATTACACATGCTGCAGGGTGCGCAGGGAGGAACATGAATAGTGCTGTCCAGGGTCACTATTTGTGTGCTGTCCAACAGCACAATGCATGTTTCTCTCTGCACACCCTGCGGCATATGTAACTCATAAGTGTCCAGGAAAACATGGCCGAGGTGGCAACCCTATATGGAGGGCCCAATCTTGTTAGTATACAGTATAACAGAGGTATGATTGGGAGTGGGACAATATCTGAGAAGTCAAATTGTCACATAAAGTTATGAAGATATTAACTGGACAGCCTGCTAAAATACTGGACACCTGGCAACCCTAGGCAACTCCTAATATAAATAAATATACAACTAAGAACAAAATATGTTATGGCTGGTAGATAACTAATTCAGGATTTGAGAGAAGGACACCAGTAGAGCAGACCCAGCGAATCTATCATTTCTTGAAGTAAGCTAGCCTAGGATACATATTCACAGATACATATTTCACTACCTGGTCATGTTTAGTTATTTATGACAGTGGTCACTTAAGCAGATCTAATGAAACAGAGAGAACATTGCTAGGTTTGGAGATGTCTCTGTAGACACGGTGCATTGGAAACTAATTAGATGGTTGTGTGACCTGATCTTTCATCCTGTATCTAAATAACGCCTACGGGGGCTATGTCTTTAAAATTTATTATAGTATAATTACTTTTTTCTATAGCCAATGGAATATTAATCTTGACCTATAGAAAATTGCACAGAACTTTCAATTTGCCATGTCTATTTTTACTTAAATTTCAACTTAAAAGCAAATGTAATCCCTTGCAAAATGTTTAATTAATGAATATATAACATTGCGCTATATAGTCCTGCTGTATAATTTTTTCTTAAAACAGTGCGCAAACTCAAAGAAGAAAAGATAAACACAATTATTAACATTTATTAGCCAATGTTTTCAAATTGTGTTTTCCTCCATTGCTTTTGATTTGCAAAACCCTGTTGCATTGTGCTATGAAATCTGCAGCTTTAAATGCTTTTTAAACCTTTATTTTCTATGTACATTGTCAATTCAACACTCAAATGCTGATATACACCGGATATTTACCTTTTAAAGTAGTTCATGTATATGGCTTTAAACATTATAGTATATCAGAGATAAAATGCCGTAATGATGATGTCTACAAAGGTGAATCAAGTATTCTATGACTGCTTCGCTGTTGAAAACACTGTAGAAATGTCCACCATTTAGCAACCAATCAGCATGCGCTACCCAGGGTGCTGAACCAAAAATTGTCCTGCTCCTAAGCTTACATTCCTGCCTTTTCATTTAAAGATACCAAGAGAACAAAGCAAAATTGTTAATAGGAGTAAATAAGAAAGATGCTAAAAATTGCATGATCTATCTGGATCATGAAAGAAAAAAAGCGGGTTGCATATCCCTTTAAGTATGCACCATGCACCAGCATTTTAAACACAGCACATGCTCAGAGAGCATAAGATGCTTGTACCATCTGGTAATGACTCACGCCTAGATTTAGAGTTTGGCGTTAGCCGTCAAAACCAGCGTTACGGGCTCCTAACGCTGGTTTTGGCCTCCCGCTGGTATTTAGAGTCAGTCAGGAAAGGGTCTAACGCTCACTTTCCAGCCGCGACTTTTCCATACCGCAGATCCCTTTACGCCATTTGCATATCCTATCTTTTCAATGGGATCTTTCTAACGCCGGTATTTAGAGTCTTGGCTGAAGTGAGCGTTAGAAATCTAAAGACAAAACTCAAGCCGCAGCAAAAAGCCAGGAGTTAAGAGCTTTCTGGGCTAACGCCGGTTCATAAAGCTCTTAACTACTGTGCTCTAAAGTACACTAACACCCATAAACTACCTATGTACCCCTAAACCGAGGCCCCCCCCACATCGCCGCCACTCTAATAAAATGTTTTAACCCCTAATCTGCCGCTCCGTACACCACCGCCACCTACCTTATCCCTATGTACCCCTAATCTGCTGCCCCTAACACCGCCGACCCCTATATTATATTTATTAACCCCTAATCTGCCGCCCCCAACGTCGCCGCCACCTACCTACACTTATTAACCCCTAATCTGCCGACCGGACCTCACCGCTACTATAATAAAGTTATTAACCCCTAATCCGCCTCACTCCCGCCTCAATAACCCTATAATAAATAGTATTAACCCCTAATCTGCCCTCCCTAACATCACCGACACCTAACTTCAAGTATTAACACCTAATCTGCCGACCGGACCTCACCGCTACTCTAATAAATGTATTAACCCCTAAAGCTAAGTCTAACCCTAACACTAACACCCCCTAAGTTAAATATAATTTTTATCTAACAAAATAAATAAACTCTAATTAAATAAATTATTCCTATTTAAAGCTAAATACTTACCTGTAAAATAAACCCTAATATAGCTACAATATAAATAATAATTATATTGTAGCTATTTTAGGATTACTATTTATTTTACAGGCAACTTTGTATTTATTTTAACCAGGTACAATAGCTATTAAATAGTTAAGAACTATTTAATAGTTACCTAGTTAAAATAATTACAAAATTACCTGTAAAATAAATCCTAACCTAAGTTACAATTAAACCTAACACTACACTATCAATAAA
Source organism: Bombina bombina (assembly GCF_027579735.1). Lineage (NCBI taxonomy): Eukaryota > Metazoa > Chordata > Amphibia > Anura > Bombinatoridae > Bombina > Bombina bombina. The sequence goes on from NC_069500.1 coordinate 1,325,889,529, forward strand.
TTAATTAAATAAAATACCTACAATTATCTACAATTAAACCTAACACTACACTATCAATAAATTAATTACATACAAATACCTACAATTAAATACAAATAAATACACTAACTAAAGTAGAAAAAATAAAAAAGAACTAAGTTACAAAAAATAAAAAAATAATTTACAAACATTAGAAAAAGATTACAACAATTTTAAGCTAATTACACCTACTCTAAGCCCCCTAATAAAATAACAAAGCCCCCCAAAATAAAAAAATGCCCTACCCTATTCTAAAATAAAAATTGAAAAGCTCTTTTACCTTACCAGCCCTTAAAAGGGCCTTTTGCGGGGCATGCCCCAAAGAATTCTGCTCTTTTGCCTGTAAAAAAAAACATACAATACTCCCCCCCCCCAACATTACAACCCACCACCCACATACCCCTAATCTAACCCAAACCCCCCTTAAATAAACCTAACACTAAGCCCCTGAAGATCTCCCTACCTTGAGTCGTCTTCACCCAACCGGGCACCGATGGACCAAAAGAAGACATCCGGAGCAGCAGAGGTCTTCATCCTATCCGGGCAGAAGAGGACATCCGGACCGGTAGACATCTTCATCCAAGCGGCATCTTCTATCTTCATCCATCCGGAGCGGAGCCATCTTCTTCCAGCCGAAGCGGATCCATCCTCTTCTACCGACGCCTACTCGCCTAATGACGGTTCCTTTAAATGACGTCATCCAAGATGGCGTCCCTCGAATTCCGATTGGCTGATAGGATTCTATCAGCCAATCGGAATTAAGGTAGGAAAATTCTGATTGGCTGATGGAATCAGCCAATCAGATTCAAGTTCAATCGGATTGGCTGATGGAATCAGCCAATCAGATTGAGCTCGCATTCTATTGGCTGATCGGAACAGCCAATAGAATGTGAGCTCAATCTGATTGGCTGATTCCATCAGCCAATCAGAATTTTCCTACCTTAATTCTGATTGGCTAATACAATCCTATCAGCCAATCGGAATTCGAGGGACGCCATCTTGGATGACGTCATTTAAAGGAACCGTCATTCGGCGAGTAGGCGTCGGTAGAAGAGGGTGGATCCGCGTCAGCTGGAAGAAGATGGCTCCGCTCCGCTCCGCTCCGGATGGATGAAGATAGAAGATGCCGCTTGGATGAAGATGTCTACCGGTCCGGATGTCCTCTTCTGCCCGGATAGGATGAAGACTTCTGCCGCTCCGGATGTCTTCTTTTGGTCCATGGTGCCCGGTTGGGTGAAGACGACTCAAGGTAGGGAGATCTTCAGGGGCTTAGTGTTAGGTTTATTTAAGGGGGGTTTGGGTTAGATTAGGGGTATGTGGGTGGTGGGTTGTAATGTTGGGGGGGTATTGTATGGGGGTTTTTTTACAGGCAAAAGAGCAGAATTCTTTGGGGCATGCCCCGCAAAAGGCCCTTTTAAGGGCTGGTAAGGTAAAAGAGCTTTTCTATTTTTATTTTAGAATAGGGTAGGGCATTTTTTTATTTTGGGGGACTTTGTTATTTTATTAGGGGTCTTAGAGTAGGTGTACTTAGCTTAAAATTGTTGTAATCTTTTTCTAATGTTTGTAAATAATTTTTTTATTTTTTGTAACTTAGTTCTTTTTTTATTTTTTGTACTTTAGTTAGTGCATTTATTTGTATTTATTTGTAGGTATTTGTATGTAATTAATTTATTGATAGTGTAGTGTTAGGTTTAATTGTAGGTAATTGTAGGTATTTTATTTAATTAATTTATTTATAGTGTAGTGTTAGGTTTAATTGTAGATAATTGTAGGTATTTTATTTAATTCATTTATTGCTAGTGTAGTGTTAGGTTTAATTGAAACTTAGGTTAGGATTTATTTTACAGGTAATTTTGTAATTATTTTAACTAGGTAGCTATTAAATAGTTATTAACTATTTAATAGCTATTGTACCTGGTTAAAATAAATACAAAGTTACCTGTAAAATAAATATTAATCCTAAAATAGCTACAATATAATTAAAATTTATATTGTAGCTATATTAGGGTTTATTTTACAGGTAAGTATTTAGCTTTAAATAGGAATAATTTATTTAATAAGAGTTAATTTATTTTGTTAGATAAAAATTATATTTAACTTAGGGGGGTGTTAGTGTTAGGGTTAGACTTAGCTTTAGGGGTTAATAAATTTATTAGAGTAGCGGTGAGGTCCGGTTGGCGGATTAGGGGTTAATACTATTTATTATAGGGTTATTGAGGCGGGAGTGAGGCGAATTAGGGGTTAATAACTTTATTATAGTAGCGGTGAGGTCCGGTCGGCAGATTAGGGGTTAATAATTGTAGGTAGGTGGCAGCGACGTTGTGGGCAGCAGATTAGGGGTTAATAAATATAATATAGGGGTCGGCGGTGTTAGGGGCAGCAGATTAGGGGTACATAGGGATAACGTAGGTGGCGGCGGTGTACGGAGCAGCAGATTAGGGGTTAAAAAAATATGCAGGGGTCAGCGATAGCGGGGGCGGCAGATTAGAGGTTAATAAGTGTAAGGTTAGGGGTGTTTAGACTCGGGGAACATGTTAGGGTGTTAGGTGCAGACATAGGAAGTGTTTCCCCATAGGAAACAATGGGGCTGCGTTAGGAGCTGAACGCTGCTTTTTTGCAGGTGTTAGGTTTTTTTTCAGCTCAAACGGCCTCATTGTTTCCTATGGGGGAATCGTGCACGAGCACGTTTTTGAAGCTGGCCGCGTCCGTAAGCACCGCTGGTATTTAGAGTTGCAGTGGCGGTAAATATGCCTGTACGCTCCCTTTTTGGAGCCTAACGCAGCCCTTCTGTGAACTCTAAATACCAGCGGTATTTAAAAGGTGCGGGGGGAAAAAAGCACGCGTAGCTAACGCACCCCTTTGGCCGCAGAACTCTAAATCTAGCGGTCAGTTTGTTAATTGCTGACATGATACAAGCCCCCCTGGTGTTCTGAGCAGCTGCAGTATTTAAAATGCTGGTGCACTGAGAATATCTATCTATGCTTCACATGCACGTGCAGAGAGAAATGCTAACACTAAAAAAGTGATAACTTTTTCTAGAAGCATTTTTCCAATACATGTATACTGCAAATATGTTTCTATTCAAAAATGTAATTCTTCCATGTGCATTTGAATTTTGACCTTAATGTCCCTTTAATTCTCTTGGTATCCTTTGCTGAAAAACATACCTAGATAGGCTTAAAAGCAGTAATGCACTACTGGGAGTTAGCTGGTGATTGGTGGCTGCAGTGCACGTATATAACCCTTGTTATTGGCTCACCCAATGTTTTCAGCTAGCTCTCAGTAGTGCACTGTTCTGTCAATAAAAGACACCAAGAGAATGAAACAAAGTTTCAGAAGTAAATTTGACAGTAGTATAAAATTGTACGCTCCATCTGAATCATGAAAGGAAAAAAATAGGTGGGATTTGAAACACTTTGAGACTTGAAGTGTTTAATTATGCATGAGAAACAGAATACAGTGGAATTCAGGTAGCTGTTGATTTTACTCCCATTCACAATAACAATATTTACATCAGTGACAGCATTGCATCCAAGCGTGAGACATGAGAAAATGACATATTACACTTTGTTTTCAATGGATAAATTGCCAGCAAATCATAATTAACTGAAACTGTGTGAGAGACTATTCAGATTTTATTTGGCACAGGAATTAAAGGGACTTTGTACTTACATGTACAGTAATCTGACATTTAGGCCCCCACTTATTAAGCTGCGTATACAGTTCTAGGAGCCCATAGCATGAGCGAACCTGCAGCCAAAAGTTAGGACGCAGCGGTCATCAGTACGCCAGCTATTGACAACCCCCTACTCAGGTGTCATTGGGCTAAAGCGAGCAGGGGGTGGGGTTTGCTTGTGCAATGTGAAATACGGGCAGCGTATTGCTGCAATATGCTGCCCGCATTCTATGATCCCGGGCACTTGATGTAGGCTGTTTTTTGGAAAACTCATACATATTTTTTTTATTTATTTATCTACAGTGTACTAATTTATATAGATAATAGTTTTAGATTGTATCACTTTTTTTTGTTTGCAGTCATAGCGTGGGTTTCAGAGCTTTAAATAGACACTAAACCTAAAAAAAAAAAAAAAAATTCTCTCATGATTCAGATAGAGCGTGCAATCTTAAGCAACTTTCTAATTTACTCCTATTATCAAATTTTCTTTGTTCTCATGCTATCTTTATTTGGAAAGCAGGAATGTAAAGCTTAGAAGCTGGCCCACTTTTAGTTCAGCACCCTGGATAGCGCTTGCTTATTGGTGGCTACATTTAGCCACCAATCAACATGCGCTACCCAGTTGCTAAATCAAAGATGGGCCGGCTCCTAAGCTTTACATTCCTGCTATTCAAATAAAGATAGCAGGAGAACAAAGAAAAATTGATAATACTAGTAAATTAGAAAGTTGCTTAAAATTGCACGCTCTATCTGAATCATTACAGAAAAAAAATTGGATTAGTATCCCTTTAAGTATAATAAAATTAAATTACTTATGTCAATTGTGAGATGTGTCTGAAAAGTAACTTCCCACTGTCTTTATATCAGTAGGCTCATTTTACATAGGCTCTTTTTGCAATCGCTCTTTTAGGAATTGAACCTAAAGGCTAACTGTACTATCATTGTTTATTTCAGGGGGAGCCAACTGGCAACCTTTGGGCCTCGTGTGGAACTCAAGAATAGATTATGTGGCCCCCAGGAATAAGCAGAACTAAGAATATGTGCCATAAGATCTGGAGGACAGCACAGCAGACAGTGGGTACCCTGCAACCTTACTAAATCTGACCCTGTATCCCTGTCAGTGTTCCCTTTCAAGACCAGACTTTGTTAGCAGTCCAGCAGTGAAACAGTTAATTATTGGGGGACACCCTGCAGTTAGCAAATACTACACAATGCAGACAGCAAGTTATTATTACCTTATTAACTGTTTCACTACTGGGCCACTCACACAATCTGGCCTTAGAGGGAACACTGCTCACTGGGCATTTTTAGGAAATATAATTTTAAAAATTGTTTTTTTTTAAAATTCATAAGTTTATATTCTGCCATTAAGGCTTCTAAAATATTGCACTGCAGCCCCCATGTGGTAGGAAGTTGGCCATCACTGATTTATTTAGTCCACTTTTTTCTAATTAAACTCTGAAAATTGTGTGTTTTCCTCTTCTGAGAACTGGAAGTGAACACTGCAAAGCAATGCAAGTTTTGCTAACATATTAACAGTGGTAAATTTGTTTCCTCCTGTAACAAGTCTGGATTGACATCTTCATATAAGGTAAGTGGTGGGAGGAAGAAGTTTGCCCACTGAAAAACAATTGTAGCAAAAATATTAATATTCAGAAAGTGTTCACACATAGCTGGTATGTTAACGTATTGGAAGACTATGGAAGAGTTAAAAGTGTTTTACTTCCCTTTAAACACAAACAAATCCATTGATTTTTAGGTTAAAAAAAATGGTAAGAAACCTTTTAGCTCATTGTTAACCAAGATAGAATGTATGTAGTAGATAATATCCATTGAAAAAGCCCCTCGTTTAGGTCACAGTTAAGCCAGTCATATATAACATACACCAAGCAACTATGGGGTTTCCACAATCTATCAGTTATTGTCAACTGATAATTATTAAGGGGTTTAAGACCCAAGATTGGAGTTAACAGTGTAGCTAAAATAACTGAAGTTAAGAGTCACTTATCTACTCAAGTTAAACAAGAAGTCAAGGCCCTGGAATGGAAAGTGCAGAGTCCCCAATGCTCCACCCATGGCAGTGTAAATATGGGTTTTGCAGGGAGTTGCCTTAACATACCTGAGAAGGGCAACATAGGCACACACCTAGAGTTTTAGGTCTCTCCCCTCAGCCTGGTCATTACTCCACCCCATTTGATTTGCCAAGATAGAAAGGGATCAAATCTTTCCGTTACCAGAGTGCACTAATCTCTGTCCTATAAGTGGACTCGTATCTGCTATCCGCACAAGCCAACTATCACCAGGGAGAGAACAGAATTAAAAACAACGACTTACAGAAGTCTAGCTCAAGTAACCATACCACAGCCATGTTAACTAAAACAAACCATACAGGAGCAGTAAGACTCAAGCCGCCATCCAATAAATAAGGAGAGAGGGCGGGACAAGCAGGGATGTTCAGCCAGCATAGCAGGAGAAAAAGGCTTCGGACTTCTTGTCAAAACCTTATAAATGTAGGTCAAAATCCTTCCCTACAAACTGGAACTCTGTTGCAACTTACACTAAACCTACCATCCCTCTGTGTCTTAACACTTAGGTCTGCACCAAGCCCACAAATAACTCTACATTATCCTTTTGAATGCTGCCCAATATTATTAATGTTCTAACAGCAATCACAATTTCAAAATGTCTCTTCCTACAAATGATATTAAAAATTAAAATCACATTATAAAAGACAAACAAAACAGCAATTTACCTGGCTTAATAATTACATCAAAGCTAAAGGGACTGTATGATAATTATCACTTTTAATACTGTGTAGTATGTGTGATTTGTGCGTCTGTTCAGTGCGAGTGGAGATCTAGCGTAAAGAGTAAGGGTTAAAAAAAAACCACAACATATACACATTAAAATAAAGTGTTACACTACATGTACACTATCTGATAAAAATTATTTATATAAATATTCATAAACATTTTTTATAAGGGTTAAAAGATCTGTGGTAAACAACAAGGTTTTTTTTTTTTAAACTCAAATACCTTAAAACTTTAAAAATAATTTTTAATCAATTATATTTTATAATGTGTTTTACTATGTATTTAAAAAATACAAAGTCCGGAACTTGCAGTTAAAACTTCAATACTTTAATATATCCTTTAAAAGCGGTACATGAACATAAAAAACAAACACATGCCCTCAGTGCAAGCTTACGCATTTCGGCTTAGCTGCCGTACTCATAGCTTACTATGTATTTACTATGGCTGGGCGAATGAGCTAAAAGTGTAAATCATTTGATAGAAAAAATAGTCCTGTGGACATTTGTTTAGGACAATCAAATGTTGAGAAGAATAAAAATCCATTAAAATCAGGAAATTGAATGTTATTTCCGGTTTTTGAATGTTACTTTCATTTTCGAATGTTCATAATTACATCGAATATCCACATTTGAAACTTTGAATGTAACATTCAATTTAACATATACTATTTAGAAGTTCAATAGTTAATGTGGTAGGGAATATAGTAAATTGATACATCATAGATACAAATATATCAATTTGAATTTCTCTATTTAGAATATTGCATAATTTGAATATTACATTTAAAGAAAACATTTGAAACGAACAAATGTGTTAACTTGCGTTTCATTTTTCGAATGTTCCCAAACATTCGCCCATCCCTAGTATTTACTATAAATATTTAATATAGAAGAAAATGTTCTATGTATTTTTAAATATATATTCCTGTTTATATTCATATACAGAAGATATATATGTATAGATATATATTTCACAAATAAATTATATATATATTTAAATGTAAAAATAAAAAGAACAATTGGAAGATAAAATATGAATGTCACTTCAACTTTATGGCAGTTGGTCGGGTTAGCACATGAGTGATATAAGCAATTAATTATTTTTATAAAAGTGAGCTCCATTAACCCTTTGAGTGCTAAGCACTTTCCCACCTGGGTGCTAAGATTTTTTTATGTTTTTTTTTTTGAACAATTTTTTTTTAAAAAAAATTTTTAGACTCCCAATACTTACAGGTTAGGTGATTACCTTTCCAATGGTGGGTCTTGGGGGTCTGTAGCTGCTTAGATGCCTGAGATACAGGCTTCTAAGCAGCATGCCCCCTGCTCCTATACTTAATATTGTTAAGTATAAATAAAGTTGCGCGGTGACATCATCACACAAAATGGGTAGCCTCGGCGATGCCTGTCACTCTACAGGCACGATCGCCGGGGTAGGAGCGGGTGGGAGCCCCCAGATCTCCCTCAAGATGGGAGAGTGCTAGTGACGGCTCTGAGCCGTCATTAGCACCAGAGTGGGAAACTCTGTGATGGTTCTGAGCCGTCATTAGCACTCAAAGGGTTAAAGTCTAGGGGGGAGAAGAAGTTAATGTGGTTGCGATATCCAAAGTCCTGAACATTGCATGCGTCATTAAAAGGACATGAAAATCATTTTTCATGATTCAAATAGAGATGCAATTTAAAACAACTTTATAGTTTACTTCTACGTATTATCATTTTTTTTTGTTCTCTGGGTATTTTTTTTTATTGAAAAGCAGGGATGTAAGCTCAGGAGGGTTCATGTGTCTGGAGCACTATGGCAGCAGTTTTGCAAGAATGTTATTTACTTGCAAGAGCACTAGATGGCAGCAATATCTCCTGTCATGTAGTGCTCCAGATGCCTACCTAGGTATCTCTTTTCATAAAAGAATACCATGGGAACGAAGCAAATTTGATAGTAAAAGTAAATTGGAAACTTTTTTTTAAAATTGTATTCTCTGTCTTAATCACAAAATACATTTTTTGGGTTTGCTGTTTTTAGTAAACTGATACTAAAAAAGTGGGGCCAATAAATATTGACAATGGATAATAGTGATCTCTTTTGGCATTAAAGGGACATTCTGGTCAAAATATAAATGCACATAGACTAATTACATCTTTGAATAGAAACATATTTGCAATTTACATGTATTGGCAAAAATGCTTCTAGTAAACGTTATCACTGTTTTAGTGTTAGCATTTTTCTCTGCACGTGCATGTGAAGCATAGCTAGATATTCTCAGTGCACCAGCATTTAAAATACTGCAGCCGCTAAGAGCACCAGTGGGGCTTGTATCATGTCATCAGTTAACAAATGGAGTCATTACCAGATGGTACAAGCACCTTAGGCTCTCTGAGCAAGTGCTGTGTATAAAATGCTGGTGCACAGTGCATACTTAAATACACTTTTAAAACAGCTATAGCTTTTATTAGAAGCATTTATGCTAATACATTTATATTACAAAAATATTTCTATTCAAAACTGAAATGTATCCATGTGGATTCCCATTTTGGCTGGAATGTTCCTTTAAAGAGGAACTAATCTGCAGGTGTCTATTGAATTTGTCAGTAATAAAAATGCATCAATACTTTTTACTTTGTGCTATAATACATTTTAAACTCTGCAAGCAGGACATAATGTTTCCACAGACATTCAGACATCAGATTATTCATAAATTAAAATAAATGTTCACACATGATGAATAAAATGTATTCTGTAGCAAAAATAATTCTACAAGATAAGTTATTTTATTTGGCAAGGATTATGTTAGCAAATTATTATTTTCCTATGGCAAAAAAAGCCAATTTTGTAACAACAATTTGTTATGAAAAATTAAACAGAAAGATTATATAGAGTATGTTGCCAATGGACCATGAAGTGATTATCCGTCTGTAAAAAGTAACATTGTTTCAAATGCCAAAACGACATAAACAAACAATTGACTGTTTTAGTTTCTTATAAATGGCATGAAAAACAAACAGTTGTGTTGCTAGAGCCATTCATTTAAACATGGTCTATCAGCATAAGAACAAATCCCATTAATTACTGACAGGGATTGATAGAGAGTTATAAAGTCTTACAGTTGGCCAGGAAAATAAATTGTGGTCCATGGAAACAAGCCAATAATTACTGCCTTAAATTCCTTTTGATATTATAGTGTATATCAAGAAACATACTAATGTACCTAAAGAAATATTCCTATTATTATCACTATTAATAGTATAAGGTGCAATAATAATATAAGCATACATTTTTAGACTGCTGTAGTTTCAGAATAGCATCTATTACAGTATGTGAAAATCTGTACATTTGTATTTATGTGAATAAACATAAGCAAAAATTCCCTCCACTGTAAAGCACACATAAAGCACACATAAAGCACACTTAAAGCACACATAAAGCACACATAAAGCACACATAAAGCACACATAAAGCACAGATAAAGCACACATAAAGCACACATAAAGCACACATAAAGCACAGATAAAGCACACATAAAGCACACATAAAGCACACTTAAAGCACACATAAAGCACACATAAAGCACACATAAAGCACACTTAAAGCACAGATAAAGCACACATAAAGCACACATAAAGCACAGATAAAGCACACATAAAATACACATAAAGCACACATAAAGCACACGTAAAGCACACATAAAGCACACATAAAGCACACATAAAGCACACATAAAGCACACTTAAAGCACACATAAAGCACACATAAAGCACACTTAAAGCACACATAAAGCACACATAAAGCACACATAAAGCACACTTAAAGCACAGATAAAGCACACATAAAGCACACATAAAGCACAGATAAAGCACACATAAAATACACATAAAGCACACATAAAGCACACGTAAAGCACACATAAAGCACACTTTTTTCTTTTATGATGCAGTTTTAAACAGCTTTCTAATTAACTTCTGTTATCAAATGTTCTTACTTCTCTTGGTAACTTTTGTTGAAAAGCAGGGGCATAAGCTTAGGAGTGTGCACATGTCTGGAGTACTATATGACCCCAATTTTGTAAGACTGTTATCCATTTTCAAGAGCACTAGGTGGCAGCACTTTTTTTCCTGCCTAGGTATCTCTTCAACAAAGAATACCATAGGAACAAAGCATTTTTGATAATAGAAATAAATTGAAAACTTTTTTTAAAATTGTATGCTTTGTCTGAATCACAAAATACATTTTTCTTTTGTTTCATAAACCTTTAAAGAACCATTTATTTATCAAGATATTCTATTGAGTGCCATATTTTCTTCTACAGCATACGCTTAATCAATTCTTCGGATAGCCATATGCATAAGGTCTGATCTGAGGTGTGAGGCTGGCATATGGCTGAGAAATATAGGGCCACAGGTCTGATCTGAGGTGTGAGGCTGGCATATGGCTGAGAAATATAGGGCCACAGGTCTGATCTGAGGTGTGAGGCTGGCATATGGCTGAGAAATATAGGGCCACAGGTCTGATCTGAGGTGTGAGGCTGGCATATGGCTGATAAATATATGGCCACAGGTCTGATCTGAGGTGTGAGGCTGGCATATGGCTGAGAAATATAGGGCCACAGGTCTGATCTGAGGTGTGAGGCTGGTATATGGCTGAGAAATATAGGGCCACAGGTCTGATCTGAGGTGTGAAGCTGGCATATGGCTGAGAAATATAGGGCCACAGGTCTGATCTGAGGTGTGAGGCTGGCATATGGCTGAGAAATATAGGGCCACAGGTCTGATCTGAGGTGTGAGGCTGGCATATGGCTGAGAAATATAGGGCCACAGGTCTGATCTGAGGTGTGAAGCTGGCATATGGCTGAGAAATATAGGGCCACAGGTCTGATCTGAGGTGTGAGGCTGGCATATGGCTGAGAAATATAGGGCCACAGGTCTGATCTGAGGTGTGAGGCTGGCATATGGCTGAGAAATATAGGGCCACAGGTCTGATCTGAGGTGTGAGGCTGGCATATGGCTGAGAAATATAGGGCCACAGGTCTTATCTGAGGTGTGAGGCTAGCATATGGCTGAGAAATATATATCCACAGGTCTGATCTGAGGTGTGAGGCTGGCATATGGCTTAGAAATATAGGGCCACAGGTCTGATCTGAGGTGTGAAGCTGGCATATGGCTGAGAAATATAGGGCCACAGGTCTGATCTGAGGTGTGAGGCTGGCATATGGCTGAGAAATATAGGGCCACAGGTCTGATCTGAGGTGTGAGGCTGGTATATGGCTGAGAAATATAGGGCCACAGGTCTGATCTGAGGTGTGATATCAACATTTAAAGGGACAGAAAAATATCTATAATGAGAAAACTGTGCAATATAATTTTATTATTTATTTTTCTTTTCATTAAATTTAGCTCTCAAAATTGTTGTTTTAGTCATTCTCAGAACTTGAAGTGCACCTTGCTGACTTATCAAGGCTAACCTTGCTACATATATATATCTAATTGGCTTCAACTGTTAAGAAATGCAAAACTAGCATTATGATTGGCTAGCCTTGTTGTCTGTAGACTCAAGCTCAAATTGACTCTTCCAAATAAGGCAAGTAATGGGTGGAGTTTTGCGGTTGAAAAACTAACAAGATGTTAGTTTATTTTGAAAACGTTTAGACTTGAATGATATATTATTCTATAGCAACACAACAGAATTGTCTTGTTGTTACAAAGTGTTTAGTGTCTCTTAAATTGGCAGGGACTCAGGCAACTAGGTCTGTTCTGTCAGCTATGTGCCTACATGGCCTATCAATATCATGACCCCATTATCTTCTTTCCTTGAATTAACCCACTGGGCATAATGTATTTTTGTAAAGGCCAGCAGTCAACCCTATGTAGGCTTATCTATGGCATTAGCAGTTACCTAGTATTTGTCCTTACCACATCTACTAGAAAAGTATTCCACAAATTAACCATCTTTTCTGTAACGAGGTAGTTCTTGCAAATTACCCCTGATCATGCTTTCTTCTATTCTGATTTTATGACCTTGTTCTGATGTTGCTCTAAACCTTCAGTACCAAATTCATATTCTAAGTATCTATAATAGGCATAAGGGGTGCGCTAGGAAGGGTGTTATCCTCTCCTATATTTAGCCTTCCCAATAGACTACAGTTCTATGAGATAGATTAGTTGTGTGTTATGGAGGGCGCTCACAGGCGTTGTAGCTATGAACGCTATCCATTAGACACAATTAAATTCTGATTCTAAGCTATAAACCAAATCCATACTTGTGGGATATTCTCCTTCCCTAGAGGAAGTGGCAGAGCTGTCTATATAGCTCCTCCCTTAGCTCCGCCCCCAGTCATTCTCTTTGCCTGCTTAACTGCTAGGAAGGGTAAAGTGAGTGTGGTGACAAAAATGTTAGTTTTTATTTTCTCAAGCAAAAGTTTGTTATTTTAAATGGTACCGGTGTGTACTATTTACTCTCTGGCAGAAAAGGGATGAAGATTTCTGCAAGGAGGATGATGATCTTAGCATTTTGTAACTAAGATCCACTGCTGTTCTCACAAGGGCAGAAGAGTACAGGAAAACTTCAGTTGGGGGTCGGGGGAACAGTTTGCAGGCTAAACTGCATTAAGGTATGTTCAGTCTATTTTTTTCTAGACAGACTGTGTTATTTCTAGAAAAGGCTGGCAATATCCCCATGAGGGAAAGGTAAGCTGTATTCAGTAAAAGAGGAATCCAAGCTTGCATAAAGGGCTCATAGTTACTGGTGACACTAATAGGAAAAAACGTTTTGGTTTAATTACAAATATAACGTTTTTTGAGGGACTTTAAGGCTTTTTTGTGGCTTTTTTAAGGGTTATTAACCCACATGGCTAGTTTAAGAAACACTCTGTTGTGTTTCTTTTAGGCCCCATAACATCGAGTGAGGTGGGAGGGGCCTATTTTCAGTTGCACAGTTTATTTACCTCAGAAGCATCCACTACTTCTCCAGAGATTCCTGCTGTATTTGAGGGCTGTAAAGAGGTTTTTTCCCCCACAAATCATTCCTAAAGGGCAGGTAGGCGCCACAGCAGAGCTGTGGCAAGGTGCTGAACGTTATTTTACCGGTTTTGAATTTTTTTCAATCCGGTTTTTACATTAAGGGGTTAATTGTTTATTTGCATAGTGGTGCAAAGTTACTAAGGCTTTATGATGCTACTGTAAAAAATTTGTTTGTTTACTGCTTTTTACACTGTTTTTCAGAGCTTGTGCAGCTTTTTTTCTCTTTAAGGCACAGTACCGTTTTTGTTTAAAGTGTTATTTTCTTTGATTAAAGTGTTTTCCAAGCTTGTTTGTTTCATTACTAGCCTGTTTAACATGTCTGACACCAAGGAAAAGCCTTGTTCTTGTTGTGTTTAGAAGCCATTGTGGAACCCCCTCTTAGAATGTGTCCCACTTGCACTAATATGTCTATAAATTATAAAGAGCATATTTTAGCATTTAAAAATATTGCAATAGATGATTCTCAGTTAGAAGGAAATGAGGGTTTAGCATCTAGCTCTCCCCAAGTGTCACAACCAGTAACGCCCGCACAAGTGACGCCAAGTACCTCTAATGCGTCAAATTCATTTACTTTACAAGACATGGCCATAGTTATGAATAAAACCCTCACAGAGGTTTTCTCTAAACTGCCTGGTTAACAAGGAAAGCGTGACAGCTCTGGGTTAAGAACAAATACTGAGACGTCTGATGCTTTAGTAGCCGTATCCGATATACCCTCACAATGTTCTTAACCCCCTCTTAGAATGTGTCCCACTTGCACTAATATGTCTATAAATTATAAAGAGCATAATTTAGCATTAAAAAATATTGCAATAGATGATTCTCAGTTAGAAGGAAATGAGGGTTTAGCATCTAGCTCTCCCCAAGTGTCACAACCAGTAACGCCCACACAAGTGACGCCAAGTACCTCTAATGCGTTAAATTCATTTACTTTACAAGACATGGCCATAGTTATGAATAAAACCCTCACAGAGGTTTTCTCTAAACTGCCAGGTTTACAAGGAAAGCGTGATAGCTCTGGGTTAAGAACAAATACTGAGACGTCTGACGCTTTAGTAGCCGTATCCGATATACCCTCACAATGTTCTGAAGTAAAGGTAAGGGATTTGTTATCTGAGGGAGAGATTTCTGATTCAGGAAAGACGCTCCCTCAGACAGATTCTGATATGACAGCCTTTAAATCTAAGCTTGAACACCTCTGCTTATTGCTCAAGGAGGTATTAGCTACTCTAGACGATTGTGACCCTATAGTGGTCCCAGAGAAATTGTGTAAAATGGACAGATACTTAGAGGTTCCTGTTTACACTGATGTTTTTCCAGTCCCTAAGAGGATTGTGACTATTGTTACTAAGGAGTGGGATAGACCAGGTATTCCGTTCGCTCCCCCTCCTGTTTTTAAGAAAATGTTTCCCATATCTGACACCATACAGGACTCGTGGCAGACTGTTCCTAAGGTGGAGGGAGCTATTTCTACTCTTGCTAAGCATACAACTATACCTATCGAAGACAGTTGTGCTGATCCTATGGATAAAAAATTAGAGGGTCTCCTAAAGAAAATTTTTGTTCATCAAGGTTTTCTTCTCCAACCTATCGCATGCATTGTTCCTGTAACTACTGCAGCTGCTTTCTGGTTTGAGGCTCTAGAAGAGGCTCTCCAGGTGGAGACTCCATTAGATGATATTATGGATAGAATTAAGGCCCTTAAGTTGGCTAATTCTTTCATTACAGATGCCGCTTTCCAAATGGCTAAATTAGCGGCAAAGAATTAAGGTTTTGCCATTTTAGCACGCAAGGCGTTATGGCTTAAGTCCTGGTCTGCTGATGTGTCATCAAAATCTAAGTTGTTGAACATCCTTTTCAAAGGTATGACCCTATTTGAGCCTACACTGAAAGAAATTATTTCAGACATCATTGGAGGGAAAGGCCATGCCCTCCCTCAGGATAAAACAAATAAGATGAGGACCAAACAAAATAATTTTCGTTCCTTTCAGAACTTCAAAGGTCCCGCTTCAGCTTCCCCTGCAGCAAAGCAAGAGGGGAATTCTGTCCAATCCAAGTCAGTCTGGAGACCTAACCAGGCTTGGAACAAAGGTAAACAGGCCAAGAAGCCTGCTGCTGCCTCTAAGACAGCATGAAGGGGTAGCCCCCAATCCGGGACCGGATCTAGTAGGGGGCAGACGCTCTCTCTTCGCTCAGGCTTGGGCAAGAGATGTTCACGATTCCTGGGCTTTAGAAATTGTGTCCCAAGGATATCTTCTGGACTTCAAAGACTCCCCCCCCCCCCCCAAGGGGGAGATTTCACATTTCTCAATTGTCTGCAAACCAGACAAAGAGAGAGGCGTTCTAACGCTGTGTAGAAGACCTACATACCATGGGAGTGATCCGCCCAGTTCCAAGAGTGGAACAAGGGCTAGGTTTTTACTCCAACCTGTTTGTGGTTCCCAAAAAAGAGGGAACTTTCAGACTGATCTTGGATCTCAAAATTCTAAACAAATTCCTCAGAGTACTATTCTTCCTCTGATCCAGGAGGGTCAATATATGACTACCGTGGATTTAAAGGATGCGTATCTACACATCCCTATTCACAGAGATCATCATCAATTCCTCAGATTCGCCTTTCTGGACAGGCATTACCAGTTTGTGGCCCTTCCTTTCGGGTTGGCCACGGCTCCCAGAATTTTCACAAAGGTGCTAGGGTCCCTTTTGGCGGTTCTAAGACCGCGGGGTATAGCAGTGGCGCCTTATCTAGACGACATCTTAATTCAGGCGTCGAGTTTCCAGCTAGCCAAGTCTCACACGGACATCGTGTTGGCTTTTCTGAGAACTCACGGATGGAAGGTGAACAGAAAAAAGAGTTCTCTCGTCCCTCTCACAAGAGTTTCCTTCCTAGGGACTCTGATAGACTCGGTAGAAATGAAAATATTTCTGACGGAGGTCAGAAAATCAAAACTTTTAATCACTTGCCGAGCTCTTCATTCCTTTCCTCGGCCATCAGTGGCTCAGTGTATGGAGGTAATCGGACTCATGGTAGCGGCAATGGACATAGTTCCTTATGCCCGCCTACACCTCAGACCACTGCAACTATGCATGCTCAAACAGTGGAATGGGGATTATGCAGATTTATCTCCTCAACTGCATCTGGACCAAGAGACCAGAGATTCTCTTCTCTGGTGGTTGTCTCAGGACCACCTGTCTCAGGGAATGTGTTTCTGCAGGCCAGAGTGGCTCATAGTAATGACAGATGCCAGCCTGCTAGGCTGGGGTGCAGTCTGGAAATCCCTGAAAGCACAGGGCTTATGGTCTCGGGAGGAATCTCTCCTCCCGATAAACAATCTAGAACTGAGAGCGATATTCAATGCGCTTCAGGCATGGCCTCAGCTAGCTGCAGCCAAATTCATCAGATTTCAGTCGGACAACATCACGACTGTAGCCTATATCAATCATCAAGGAGGAACACGGAGTTCTCTAGCGATGATGGAGGTAACCAAAATAATCCGCTGGGCGGAGGATCACTCTTGCTATCTCTCAGCAATCCATATCCCAGGGGTAGAGAACTGGGAGGCGGATTCCCTAAGTCATCAGACTTTTCATCCGGGGGAGTGGGAGCTCCATCCGGAGGTATTTGCCCAGCTGACTCAGCTATGGGGCACACAAGAATTGGATCTGATAGCGCCCCGACAGAACGCCAAACTTCCTTGTTACGGGTCCAGGTCCCGGGATCCCCAGGCAGTACTGATATATGCTCTAGCAGTGCCCTGGTCCTTCAATCTGGCTTATGTATTTCCACCGTTTCCTCTCCTCCCACGTCTGGTTGCCAGAATCAAGCAGGAGAGAGCTTTGGTGATTCTGATAGCGCCTGCGTGGCCACACAGGACTTGGTATGCAGACCTGGTGGACATGTCATCTGTTCCACCAATGAGGCAGAACCTTCTAATCCAAGGTCCATTCAAGCATCCAAATCTAATTTCTCTGCATCTGACTGCTTGGAGATTGAACGCCTGATTCTATCAAAGCATGGTTTCTCTGAGTCGGTCATTGATACCCTGATTCAGGCTAGAAAGCCTGTCACCAGGAAAATCTATCATAAGATTTGGCGCAGATATCTTTGTTGGTGTGAATCCAAGGGTTACTCATGGAGTAAGATTAGGATTCCTAGAATTTTGCCCTTTATCCAAGAAGGATTTGAGAAGGGATTATCAGTTAGTTGCTTAAAAGGACAAATATCTGCTTTGTCTATTCTTTTACACAAGCGTCTGGCAGATGTCCCAGACGTTCAAGCATTTAGTCAGGCCTTGGTCAGGATCAAGCCTATATTTAAACCTGTTGCTCCACCATGGAGCCTAAATTTGGTTCTTAATGTTCTTCAAGGGGTTCCATTTGAACCTATGCATTCCATAGATATTAAGCTTCTATCTTGGAAAGTTTTGTTTTTAGTAGCTATCTCTTCGGCTCAAAGAGTTTCTGAGTTATCTGCTTTACAGTGTGACTCACCTTACCTAGTTTTCCATGCAGATAAGGTGGTTTTGCATACCAAACCTGGGTTTCTTCCTAAGGTTGTTTCTAATAGGAATATCAATCAGGAGATTGTTGTTCCTTCTCTGTGTCCTAATCCTTCATCAAAGAAGGAACGTCTGTTGCACAACCTTGATGTGGTTCGTGCTTTAAAGATTTCCGTCAAACATCTTCATTGTTTGTTGTTTATTCTGATAAACGGAGAGGTCAAAAGGCTACGACTTCCTCTCTTTCCTTTTGGCTGAAAAGCATCATCCGTTTGGCTTATGAAATAATTACTGCTCATTCTACTAGAATAGTGGCTTCCACATGGGCTTTTAAAAATGAGACTTCTGTTGAACAGATTTGTAAGGCGGTGACTTGGTCTTCGCTTCATACTTTTTCCAAATTTTCCAAATTCAATACTTTTGCTTCTTCGGAGGCTATTTTTGGGAGAAAGGTTTTACAAGCAGTGGTGCTTCCGTTTAGGGTACCTGTCTTGTCCCTCCCTTCATCAGTGTCCTAAAGCTTTGGTATTGGTATCCCACAAGTATGGATGAATCCGTGGACTCGATACATCTTACAAGAGAAAACAGAATTTTTGCTTACCTGATAAATTTCTTTCTCTTGTGATGTTTCAAGTCCACGGCCCGCCCTGTCTGTTTAAGACAGGTAGTATATTTTTAATTAAAAACTTCAGTCACCACTGCACCCTATAGTTTCTCCTTTTTCTTCCTAGCCTTCGGTCGAATGACTGGGGGGCGGAGCTAAGGGAGGAGCTATATAGACAGCTCTGCTGTGGGTGCTCTCTTTGCCACTTCCAGTAGGGAAGGAGAATATCTCACAAGTATGGATGAATCCGTGGACTCGATACATCACAAGAGAAAGAAATTTATCAGGTAAGCATAAATTCTGTTTTTTTCTCACAATGACGTAAAATAATCTTCATCTTCTTCTTAGTTTCCAGATATCTGGATAAGAATGATCTGTCTATGAACACAAGTCATGGAGCCACTCTCTTATATGCAAGTATCATATATTAACTGACCAGGCCAATAAACAATCTCCAGCTTTTAATAGTGCCCTTTTTAATTCTGTGCACGCAGGATACTTTCATTCTTTTTCTGATATGTTTCCTTCAGCCAATTAATCTTTCACTCTAGCAACTTCAATCATAAAACAATGGAATGTATTATGAGGGAATCTTTAATTAAGAAATAAGCTTTTAATAATACTGAAAAGGGGCATAGCTGATCTCTGATATTACTGAAAGATTGGGGGATGCGTTGTCCTCAGAGGCACTCAAAATTAAGGTTTAGCTGTCTGAACGACCTAATTAACCTCCAGTCTAACTGAAAACGATAGGAATTTATTTACAACTGTAAGTCTGGAAGATATCATGGGTATTCATGGGTCATTAAAGTAATTTTCTTTAATCTAAAATATGATAGTTTTATTTATATATATATATATATATATATATATATATATATATATATATATATATATATATATATATACAGTATATATATATATATATATATATATATATATATATATAATTAGAATTGTTATGTTTATTAAAAGACGTGTGAGGCTGTGCAGTGAAATAGATACTAATACTCTGTTAGTATGCTTGAGGAAATGTTGCTGCTCACCTATAGAGCTGTGGAAGTCTTTATTATCAGCCAGTAAGCTTCTATCCCACTGAACACTTACGTATAGTTTAGGCACTTCCTGTGTTCTTTAAATATTAAATATAATATCTTAATAAATATTAATAAAAATTATTAAAAATGATTATACATACTATAAAAAATCCAAATAATCCATAGAATATATCAGTATTTTTACAGTATATGGTTATTTGTAATAATTAGTAATATTTTTTAATATTTTAAGAACGCGCATTGAAGTTAGCAATTCTTCATCTGTGCTAACCCGACACCGACTACATTGCAAACCCTGATGCGCATTACGCATATTTTACATTCCTATGTTCTTTACATAGAAAATAATTTACTTTTTGTTATTAAATAAATATATATATCGGTTACTGTTAATGTAAAATACATATCTATACCTATATATCTATAGGAATACATATGCAGGTATAGGTGTGTGTGTGTGTATATATATATATATATATATATATATATATATATATATGTATATATGTGTGTGTGTGTATATATATATATATATATATATATATATATATATATATATATATATATATATATAAATGTGTGTGTACTTTCACAATAAAAAGTACAATGTTCTGTATGTGAAGAACATTGGAATGTGAACTATTTATAACTCCCGTTGGCTTAGTGCGTGAGAATAGGTGCTAGGTTAATTCAGTCTGCGCTCTCCATTGACTTCTATGGGAGATTCCCCTAATGTGGTTGCGATATTTGGTTAGCGCGTTGGGTTTTGCTTGCATGCAAACTTTTTACTTTCAACTCGTAATAAGCATGCTACCGGAGCGCACAGAGCTTCCGTTTAGAAATGTTTACACTTGAGCTGGAGCTTTAAATATTGGTCCACTAATCTAAGTAAGGTAACAAATAATACAAAATAGGAAATCAGGTTTGGTAAGAGACTGCAAGAAAGTGAAAAAGTGAAAAAGTGCTTTGTTTAGGTAAAATGATCTAAGTAGTCTTGAACGGTGAAGACCATGAAGAAAATGTAGAATGGCAAATTTGAGCTAAAGAGCTATATATCTGGCTATGCATAGCTCTGTTCTGGATGTGTAGAGTCACATATACAGTTTAGTTGCTGTCACTTAATCTGCATTCCGATAATGGTCAACTCTCTATGCAATAATTAATGCCAACATATAAAAGAAGGTAACCCCCTTCACAATCTCACATGCTTTATAATAAGGATAGAGTAATTAAACACAGTATTTATTACTTAAAATTATAGGTGTCGATTGAGTACATTTAAAATTATATTATTTGACATGTGACACTGTTTAGCAGGACCAATTCTGCTACTCTCTTGCCCAATTCTGGTGCATCTCTGTTTTTTTAAAGTAAAATATTTTGTAATGTTTGATACATTTTTATATGCATCAAACCGCTTTACTCTTTATATGCTCTTCTTTTCATAGTATATTTAAAGGAATAGTAACCTTAAATATATGTATTGCATGTATACGAAATAACAGCATTTTATATGATATATATTCATGAAACAAGTTAAGTAAACATTTTAAATTATATTGAAATCAATAGGAACAAAATGTTTGTACACAACTAATACAGAAGCATCAGTTATTCAGTAACTAATAAGAACAACCTTTCACAGGCATGAAAAACAGAGTTCATGACATAATAATCATTTTTTACATATGTAGTATATTATAGATAATAATAATACACTTTTTAACATCTATTAGTACATCAAGTGTTATGTAGTAATAATAATAATAATAATAATATAACAACATTAATATGCAAACAAATGGAACCTTTATTTTTTTAAAATCTTTCATCATAATTCCAGAAGGAATAATAAACAGATACATATAACAGGGTTTTCAGAAAATGTAATAAACTATAATTTACTTAAGACTCTTATGATTTGTAAAGCAAGAACATCTCCAAATAATTATTTTCATAAAATTATTTTCATAAATAATGTTAATAATAAAATTGGTTCTGTTGTAACTTGCATATTCCTCAGTTTACAAACTGACAATGCATATGGTATTAGAATATAATAAAAGAAGATGTATTCATTATAATATGAAAAATTATAACTTGAAAACCTTCTGCTTATTTTTTACATAAACAAATATTAGCTTACATTGCTTATTATTAGTATCTTAGTACTAATATTTATTATTTTGTTTAAGTTCTCTGATAAATACATGAAACAAATTCAAAATTACGCCTTTTATAGGGGCAATGCCTCAATGCACACTAACAAGAGTGCATTTCAAAGTACCTGCATCTACATTAATCCCCTTCACTACTGGGACTTTCAGTAAAGAACTTGCCCAAAATACTGGAGAATATTTAGCATTTTTGCTATCACTCCATTTAAACAGAAATAGAGCCTTGTTTTTTTTTTATTTTACTATCAAAACAAAAAAAATTTAAAAGTAGAAAACCCAAGGTATTGATCTAGGCCCATTTTTGGTATATTTCATGCCACCATTTCACTGCCAAATGCGATCATATAAAAAAAAAATGTTATTTTTTTCAGAAACTTTGGGTTTCTTACTGAAATTATTTACATACTGCTTCTGCAATCATGACACAAATGGGTGTACAAGCTTATCTGGGATCCCCTTTGTTCAGAAATAGCAGACAAATATGGCTTTGGCATTGCATTTTGATAATTAGAAGGCTGCTAATTGCAGCTGTGCACCACACTTTTATTATTTCAGTGAAGGGGCTAATCAGGTAGCTTGTAAAGTTCATTTTAGCTTTATTGTAGAGATTACCCTCCCACCTGACACTTCCCACCCCCTGATCCCTCAGAAACAGCTCTCTTCCGTCCCTCACCTCCCACTATTCACCACCATCTTAGGTACTGTCAGACAGTCTGCCAGTATGAAGAGTTGTGGCTTTTTTTTTATTTAATCTTTTTTGATATATATATATATGTATTTCAAATATTTTCTGCAGTGTAGGATCCCCCCTTACCCTTCAACCTCCCTGATCCCTCCAAATCAGCTCTCTAACCCTCCCCCCTCTAACTTGTGTCCACCATCTTAGGTACTGGAAGCTCTCTGCCAGTAGCTATAAAAAACTCCCCCCCACAAACATTTTCTGTAGTGTAGTGGTCCCCCAACTCCCCCCTCCCACGATCATTAGTTAGGGATCCCCCACACAACCTTTTTTCTGCAGTGTAGCACCCCATCCCTCCCACCCTTTCTTTTTATTTATTTTTTTCCTCAGTGTGGGGCCATTCCACTCCCTCTCCCCTGCATCTGGACTACTAACCCACCTCCTGGATTCCCTCCTGCCGGCACCAGCAGATGATCATTACAGATCGTGACACACACACAGTGTCCCCATCTGTAACTATATGGCATCTGCCATTATATGGAACTGGAGCACCGATTGTGCTCCGGGTTCCATATGCGGGCAGATGCCTGGGGCTGGAGCTCAAGAGATCCAGCTCTCAGTTGTAACTTAAGAGCTTAGCTCAAACGTATATATGTGTTGTGTGGTATGATAGCCAAAGTACTTGGCAGAAGGGGTTAAAGGGATATGAAACCCAAACTCCTACATTACTGAACGCACGGTCACAAAGGCTTGTTCCAGATTGCAAGTTCATTAAAGGGATATGAAACCCAAATTCTTTCTTTCATGATTCAGATATAGAGCATGCAATTTTAGGCAACTTTGCAATTTACTCATATTATCAATTTTTTGTTCTCTTGGTACCTTTATTTTAAAAAGCCGGAATGTAAGCAAGTATTACTTAGGATTCTTAACCAAAAATTGTCCAGCTCCTAAGCTTACATTTCTGCTTTTTCAAATAAAGATACAAAGAGAATGAAATAAAAATGATAATAAGAGTAAATTAGAAAGTTGCTTAAAAATGCATGCTCTGAGGAGAGATCCGGAGGAGGAGCTCAGGTGTTTGGTCAGGTGAGACACCTGTGCAGCATTACCTCCACTGCAAGCTGTTGGCG
Source organism: Bombina bombina (assembly GCF_027579735.1). Taxonomy (NCBI): domain Eukaryota; kingdom Metazoa; phylum Chordata; class Amphibia; order Anura; family Bombinatoridae; genus Bombina; species Bombina bombina. The sequence goes on from NC_069500.1 coordinate 1,325,913,190, forward strand.
AACTCTTCGCGCCTAAACCCTCAGACCCTGGGTGGCCTGCTCAGCAAGTTTACCGCTGCTGGATCTGATACTATGCCATACCACCGCATAAGAACTTTATGCTGCTTCAGCCATAAGATTTACCTTCTGTCCTAGCTGTGTAACTCTCACTGTAATAAGAGTGAAAAATGGACTCTGATTACACATAGGAGTCCTCTTCTCCAAAGCCCCTGCCGGGGCTTAAACCGGCTTCCTTGCCAAGCCTGATGGGATGATCTGCCTGCTCCACTTTGGCACTAATAAAACAAGCTTGCCAACTATCTGCTCCCGCCTGCAAGTCCAGCTACACCGATTAAAAGCTGTGGTTTTCCAATGATATTACCTGCAGCTGACTCATCAGGATTCCTGCCGCTGACTACGGGGAGGCGCTCTGACCCGCTGCTGCTCTCGGACCGTTGATCCCTCCCACCGGTGCTGCGTGGGGGATACGGACCGCTACCTGCGCTTGGATTGCGCTCTCAGGATCTGGCCTGCCTCTTTCCCTGCCGCTTGTCATCCCAGCGTTTGCTGTTCTCAGCGGCTGTTGCTGGGCGCACTCCCCTCCCACCGGTGCTGCGTGAGGGGAGTCGTGCTGAAGAGGAGACCTCTCTTTGGAGACATCTGGACCCTAGCAGTGGGTAATGTAGCGGTAGCTCTCTACTGAAAAACAGCTTCTCTGGCCCCCCTCTTGCCTTCCCTCCGATAGAACTATATTTGTACAGACCAGGGGGAAGGGGCTGTCACGGGGAGAAGAGAAGGGGGAAACAAAGAGCCTGAGCGGACACTCTGTACCTGGGCTTGCCTAGGTAAGGCAGGATAAAGCCAAAAGACAATTCTACCTGTCATCTTGCTAGAACAGTGACTTTCTCCTATAGCCTGCAATTGAACTCAACTTAATTTCTTAAAAACTGCCTAAAGATAAACTAGGCTCAGTAAGCCAGGCTGCTGAACTTTTTTTTCTTTCCTCTTTTTTTTTTTTTTTATATATGTACATATTTCCCTAGCTCAGGTAAATTAAGTGGAGGGCAATTGAGGTAAATTAAGCCCATAAACTAGCTCTGGGGAAGTAGTGCATCTAGGCTTCTCTTTATCGATACAAATACCCTGAGCCTTTGTTTTGAACCCTACCCCCCCCCCCAGCAAAGTATAATAAAATTACAGTGCTCTCCCTTAAAGCCTAACTGTAGAACTAAGCAAACTTGAGTTTACCTAATCAACTCTTCAATCCTGACTATGTTTATTAATATAAATCTTGCAGTTATCACCCATTAGAGAATTGGCTGGGGGCTGAGGGAGGAGGGGGGAGAGGAGAGGGTAAGAGAGCATTTAAAGAACTGCTCTTAAGATAGAATTAACAACCTTATAAGTACTGCATAAAGCACTCTCCCTCCTATCAATATCTGCATCACAGAGGCTGGGGAAGGCAGTAGTGAACAGTTAATATGGGAATAGAGACTAATGGGCCTTGAAATTTTTTTCTTTTTTTTTTTGGTGTTGTTTTGCCGATCTTCCTTTCCATTTTTTTTTTTTCATAAAAGAAATTTGATATCTGTCATTGTATAAGTGATCTTTATATCAGTTTTTACCTACTAATAGAAATGTTGCAATTAATTTGTAGTAGAAATCTGGTTTTAGATACTGCTATTTAGTTTGAGTCTTCTCTGTGTTAGGGGATAATTGTTAAACTAAGCTGCTTAGGGTTCCCTGTTCAATCATATAGGCTGAGATCTTGTTACCTATAAAGCTTAATTGTTAAATCAACAACTGATAAGAATTTACAATTGTATACTGTTTACATTAGACTACTTGCCATAAATTGTACAATCCTTGCCCCCTGTCCCCTCCCTCCTCTCTGCTTTTCCTCTTGGTCCTTTATTTAATCTAAGCTTGTTGACTCACTATCCATAGCGAGATTAGAACATACACTATTGATTTTTCCTTAGCTTGTCCCTACGAGTGAGGGGAGAAGGGGCATAAGGAAAAATCTTGCAAGACTATTTGAACACTCATACTCTATACCTCTGGCCATAACCCTATCCCTGCCTAAATTAGAATAACTGTTCTTCCTGGGTCCTTGTGACACTTTACACAGGTTTTTGTTCTTTTTGTTTTCTTTTTTACACTCTTTCCACACTGACACTCTCTCACCTTTTAGCTAACTAGCTATTTACCACATCATATCACATACTCACATAACTCCCCTCCCCTATCCCCCTTTTTTTTTTTTTTTTCTTCTCTTCCCCTTTTTTCCTATCTCTCGCACAATTTGCTACACTTAAAGCACCTAGCACCAAACTGAGTTCACTTTTTTACTCTGGAAACGTTTTATTAAACGTCTCCCTTTTCACTACTATAACTACTCACACGGCACATGGATAAATTTCTTTCTAATCCTTCCAAGACTCCTTCTCCAATTATGGCAGCCAGGCACAGGGATAGGAAACCTAAGAACACACAGGATCTCGTTACTGAGACCCAAACTAATCCTATTAATACCTTAATAACACCGGAACTCACCAACATACAGTCCTTAGTAACCAGTATCTCAGATGCTCTTGAACCTAAATTTGAGGCACTTAAATCAGAAATCAAGCAAGACATTACCTCTCTAGCCCAAGAGGTTAGACAGTTCTCGAATAGGATGCAAGAAGTAGAGCAGAGGGTCTCTGACCTAGAAGACATAGCAACATCACATAGTGCCAAATTTGAGTCCTCTACTAAAGACTTGCAAAAAATATTTGATAGACTGGAAGATATGGAAAACCGTTCCAGACGAAATAACATAAGAATAATAGGCCTCACAGAGGCCAAACAATTTGAAAACCTTAATCTTTTTATCTCAGATACACTCACTAAAGCTCTAAAGATTCCACCCACATATCACCCAATTATAGTTGAGAGAGCTCATAGAATAGGTGCCCCTCGTTTAGACAGTAGGAACGGAAACAGACCTAGACCTGTTATCGCAAGATTACTCAATTATCAAGATAAGAATACACTATTGCAAAATTTCCGTAAAAACCAGCCAATTCTTATAGAGGACAACAAGATCTTGATTTTTCAAGATTTCTCGTCTGACACAGCCTCTAGAAGAAGAGAGCTGGCTCCGATTTGTTCTAAATTTATCCAACATGGGTATAGAGCTGCCTTAATCTATCCCTCTAAACTTAGAGTGGTAGTAAAGGAGACAACACATATCTTTGTAGAGGCTCAAATAGCGGAAAATTTCTTTAAGACATTGGACACGTAATTACATGACCTAACTCTTATTAGTTAAATAGTCAGAGGATACAACTTATGGCAAAAGTAGCCAGGAGACTGAGGTCTCTCTTCTTCTCTTCTTTTCCCCCTTTTTTTTTTTTTTTCTTCTTCTCTCTCTTCTCTCCACCTCCCTCACCCTCCGTCCTCCGCTCCCTGTCCCTCTTCCATCTCTCTCTACCTCCCAGAGATAAACGATGCAAAAATTAGATAAACTCAAATTAATATCCTGGAATGTAGGAGGAATCTCATCTCCCATTAAAAGGAAGGCAATCTTAACATATCTGCAGAAAGCTCAGGCTGATATTGGGTTCATACAGGAAACCCATTTAAACTTAGAGGAATCATTAAAACTGAAGACTTCATGGGTAAGGGAAGCCTTTGTGGTCTCAAGCATTGGAAAAAAGCGGGGGGTCGCTATACTTATAGGTAAAAGAGCTCAAGTGGAGACCTTACACTCTGAGGCCGACCCTGGGGGGAGGTATGTCCTGGTCAAAATGAAAACAGACCAAGCGTTATATACACTTTGCAATGTTTATGGCCCGAATACAACTGACCCAGAATTCTGGGATCTTTTACAGGCCAAACTCCTCTTAATTAGTGAAGGTCACTTAATTTTAGGAGGAGATTTTAATATGGCTCCACAATGCCCCATAGACAGATTTAGAAGAAACACTAAGCTCTTAAAACAGAAAAAAGATAGTCTTGACTCTAAAATCTTTAATAAAATTAAACAGAACCTTGCAATACGCGACATTTGGAGAACTCAGAATCCTGATATTCAGGATTTTACCTGTCTCTCCAAGGCCCATAAAACGCTATCTCGGATTGACCTATTCTTAACCGACGAACGGCTAAGTATCACAAGGATAAAAGCAAAGATAATGCCAATATTTTTGTCTGACCACGGGCCTATCTCTCTTGAGCTTTATTTTGGTCAACCGAAGCCCAAGACATTACGATTCTTCTTTCCTTATTATCTTGTCACCGACTTAAAATTTAAAGAATGGCTCAGGAACAAGTTTAAGGAATACGTCCATTTTAACAGCAATTACATAGGGCGCCCAGATATCTTTTGGGAAACTGCTAAAGCAGTTCTTAGAGGGGAAATTACTGCATATACTGCTATGCAAAATAAGAGAAGGAAGGTAAGAGAGAAGGAAGTGAATAACTCTGTGATTAATTCTTACAATCTCTTTTTACTGGAAAGAACCCCTCTAAACTGGGCTAGATATGTACGTGCCAAAGCCGCAAGAGACACTTTTTTTATAACCCAAGAAGCCCATAATGAACTTAGACTGCAAGCAAAAATGTATCGATTTGGTAACAAATCTGGTAAAATGCTTGCCAAATTAATTAAGAATGAAAATAAAAAACCTATTATAGATAAAATTCAGCACATGGGGAAACAGCTATTAAAATCTGAAGAAATTTCAGACTTATTTTTCCAATACTTCCAGGAACTATACACAAGCAAAGGCTATGATTCAGAAAAAGCTACCGAATTCTGGAATAAAATTACTTATCCTATAGCATCCCCTGAAGCAATTGACAGCCTCAACTCCCCTATTACAAGGGAAGAGATTGAAAAAGTGATCACCAAACTCTCTCTTAATAAGGCTGCTGGCCCGGATGGATTACCTAATGAGTTCTATAAAACCCTCTCAGTAGAAATAGCCCCATACCTCGGTAATCTCTATAATGATATCTTTATCAATGATAAACAGGTCACCCCCTCTTTTTCTTCCTCATTTACCACCTTGATCTTAAAAGAGGGGAAAGACCCTACCTGCAAAGAATCTTATAGACCAATTGTTTTATTAAATTCGGACTACAAAATCCTGACCTCAATCTTAGCAACCAGGCTTCAGACTATCCTTTCAAAAATAATCCATCCGGACCAAGCTGGCTTTCTCAATAATCGCAACTCCACAGCAAAAATTAGGGAATTACTTGTTACCACGGATTATATTCAGAGGTTATCTGTGCAGAGGGTGGGGGGAGAGGACCTTCCGGATCTGGCCATTGTGTCAATTGACGCAGAAAAAGCTTTTGACTCAGTATCTCATAAACACATAACAACTTCTCTAATAGGGTTTGGGATTAAGGGCAATCTTCCCAAATTTATAGAGAATATATATAATCAATCTTACACAAGCCTCATAATCAATAACGATATCTCCCCCTCAATTGCATTGAACAGGGGCACGCGTCAGGGCTGTCCTCTCTCCCCACTCCTTTTTGATATAGCAATAGAACCTCTTGCAATTATGATAAGGAAATCCCTGGATGGCATAAAAGTCCGAAAACATGAAATGAAAATCGGACTGTATGCAGACGACCTACTTGTATATCTGTCTAACACTGATTCAAATATAACAAAACTTTTGCGAATTACCGATCATTTCGGCACCTTTTCTGGGTATAAAGTAAATCCTTCAAAATCTGAGTTGTTTTGGCTCAGGAAAAGTGCTAGGAGTAATTCAGATCTCCCTTTTAGGGTGGTAACAGAGTCCTTTAAATACTTAGGGATTAATATTCCAATTAACATTGGAGATTTATATAAACTAAATATAACTCCGATGCTTGTTTATATAAAAGAAAGACTTAAAGTTTGGCAGAATTTACCACTGTCATTATCGGGTCGGTCAGCATTATTTAAGATGGTCCTCCTCCCTAAGCTGCTCTATGTTCTTCAGAATGTCCCAGTAATGTTACTAGAGAAAGATGTTCGGTCAATGAACTCCTCAATCAGGCAATTTATTTGGCAAGGGAAAAGACCTAAAATATCTTTCTCTAAATTGGCTGCGCCAAGGGAGCTTGGGGGCATAGCATTACCAAACTTGAGATTCTATAATCTATGTTTCCTAGCCCGCACAGTAGCGGATTGGATCTTCTCCAAGAATTACGTTCTAAATAACGAACTCGAATTAAGTATATGTGATCCGTTCTTACCAACAGCTTTGGTACATTCTGAGCCAAAAGATCTGCCAATAGGCATTAAAGAGCTTAAAACCATAATGACCCCTCTTAAAGCATGGTATAAGCTAACTAAATCTCTCTCTATAAACAGCACAGCTTCAAAATACCTTCCTGTGACTGGAAACCCTAACTTCCAACCAGGGTTAGACTCGATGGTTTTCAATAGGTGGCATGATAATGGTCTAGATAGGGCTATATATGTATTGGATCAGGATAGAAAGTGTGCTAAATCCTTTGAAGAGCTGAAGACCGAATTCAATCTGGCAAATAAAGATCTCTATGCCTATCTGCAGATAAGGCACTATGTTCTTGAGCTTACCAAAAAGGTTGGCTGGAACTGGACTTTTGGCAAATTGGAAAACTGGCTAACAATAATCAAAATCGGCTCCATGTCCATCGCCCCTGGCTATCATATTCTGAGCACCAATAAAGGTACCCCCATCATGGAGAGTCTGGCCTTGGCCTGGAACACCTCAATCCCATACAATAATATCGAGATGAAAACCCTTCAATTATCATTGAACAAAGTAGCAGGGACCACCCTCTCTACCACTTGGCACGATGCACATTTAAAACTTTTGCACAGGGCATACTTCACCCCAGAAAGAGGCCTCAGAGTTCGAAATCAGGAATTTAACAAATGCCCCAAATGTTCCTACCCGGCTGCAGATTTGATTCACATGTTTTGGAAATGCCCTAAGATAAGAAATTTTTGGAATAAGATAGAATATTGGCTTAAAAACAAATTAAAAATTGAAATATTAGCTTTTTCATTGTACCAGATTATACTATGTTTAAAACCCGAGGACAGGCATCAGCCTGACGAGAAATTAGTAAATCTCTCTATTTTAGCCACCAGATACTTGATCTGCAAGAAATGGAAATCGAGATCAGTACCAACTATCCCTGAAATTAGGAATAATTTAAAGAAACAATGCGTATTGGAACAAAGAAATACAAACATAGATAAGGAATCTGACATACGAACTTTTTTGATAAATGGGCACCACTTATTAAGACTTTCCCTGAGGGAGAAATTGACTATTTGATCTTCCCATTTAAGAACTCAGAGATAGTTCTGCTTGGCATCTGGTAATTCGGTGGGAGGTAGAGAGATCTGGGACATCCCCCCCCCCTTCCCTTTTTTTTTTTTTTTTTTTCTCCTCTCCTTTCCTTCTTCTTTCTCTTTTTTTTCTCCTTTTCCTCCTTTTACTTTCTTTCCCCCTCTTTTTGTATAAAAAATTAAAAAAAAAACCAACAATGAGTAGTAAGCAAAATGGTAAATATTTGTGCTTCAGATCAACTAACTATGCATATGACTTGTGTTATATACCCTTTGTTTGCCTGCTATGTTGGTCTTTTGTTCTTGGTCTTGAAGTAATATGTACAATATCAAAATATTTTTCTTTTTTTTCTCTTTATTATTATGGAACTTGTACTCACTGCTGGTTATAAATAAATGATATAAAAAAAAAAAATGCATGCTCTATCTTTAATGAACTTGCAATCTGGAACAAGCCTTTTTCATGACTCTGCGTTCAGTAATGTAGGAGTAGGGACTTTGAAAGTCACTCTTGTGGATGAGTTTAGACTGCATGGAGGCTTGGTCCCTATAAAAAAACTGTTCACGAAGAAGCAATCTTGTTTAGATAGGGCGTGCAATTTTAAACAACTTTACAATTTACTTTTATCATCAAATTTGCTTTGTTCTCTTGATATTCTTTGTTGAAAGCTAAACATAGGTAGGCTCATATGCTAATTTATAAGCCCTTGAAGGCCGCCTCTTATCTTAGTGCATTTGACAGTTTTTCACAGCTAGACAACGCTAGCTCATATGTGCCATATAGATAATATTGTGCTCACTCCAGTGGAGTTATTTATGAGTCAGCACTGATTGGCTAAAATGCAAGTCTTTCAAAAGAACTGAAATAATGGGGCAGTCTGCAGAGGCTAAGATACCACGTAATCAGAGAGCAAAAAAGTATATTAATATAACCGTGTTGGTTATGCAAAACTTGAAAATGGGTACTAAAGGGATTATCTAACTTTTTAAACAATAAAAAATCTAGAGTAGTCTGTCCCTTTAAGGGTCTCTTAAGAAGATAAAATGTTGCAAGGTCACAATGTAAAGTTTAAAATAGTTAAAATCCAATAAAAGCAGATTTTATAAGTGTTTTGCATAGAAAATCATAGTCAACGTTTTGTTTTCAGTTCACACCAAAAAATGGAAATGGTCCTTTTAATAAACAATAGAAATAAATATTGTTTAAGGTTTAAGGTACTGCTTGTAGAGAGTTGCAAAACAACCATATATTGATAGAAAAAGAGTCTGCCCTTCTTGACACCCTAAAAGATGCATTCAGATGGGTTAGCAGTTGTGCAGATGGAAACAGACTGCAATAATTAACTTATACCTAGATTACGAGTTTTGCGTTACGGTTTTAACGCTGAAATAATGGAAATTTCACTGTAAAAACAGTAACGAAGGCCATTACGAGTCATGTCGGTATAGCTATACCGCAAGCATATATATATATTATAGCCTTTAGCTGTCAAATCCTTGGTCAGATACCATATACCTTTGAACCCTTATAAATATTTTTTATGAATATTTATGACTATTTTTTTAGCAAATAGTGTTTATATGAGTGTTGCAGAATATTTGAATGTATTTCTGTTGTGTTTCGTGCAAATTATTTTTTATCTTTAACTCTTTACGTGAGGTCTTCAGTCGAGTTAACCTGACGCTTGTTAAATTTGATTGCACTCAAAATGTTTAGTTAGTCATTATTTATTTTGCCCCTTTTTACATAATTTAGCTCTGAAAACTAAATTACACTGCACTCTGTAGACTTTTCAAGGCTAACCCTGCAAGATATATTTCCCTAATTGGCTTTAACTGATAACAACTGCAAATAAATGCATTTTATACTAGCTTTATGATTGTGGTTAGCCAGGTTGTCTGCTGACTAAAGCCCTGATTGGCTCCCCCTAATAAGGCAAATGGTGGACAGAGTTTGACTACTGAATCATAATTTCAGAAAAAGAATGTTAATTTGTTTTAAAAATGTTAAGATCTAGCTGATATGTTATTTTTTAGAAGATAAACAGAACATTATTTTCATTACAAGGTGTTTACTGTTTCTTTAAGTCAAGTGCAACCGGTCTGGAAGTGCATCAGGAGGTAGGGAGGTGGTGTGATATAGCAGCTTATTCATACTGACCATTTACTTTTGCTATTTAAAATACCAGGTGCTAAATCACAATTCCTGCTTTCAGGCAGAATTGGTCAGCGTGTTTTCCAAATGGTAACAAAGAAAAATGGATCCGTGCATTAAAATCCTACAGCCACAAATGGATTTTCAACAGGAAAGTTCCTGAAAAGGACTTTATGTGTTAAGTAATTGCAATTGAAATAGTAACTGGAAAGCCACCCAAAACTGACATATACAATAGCTCATTCACACCTCTTAAGGTTTCAGTAAAGTGCTTACAAATTAACCCCTTTGTTTGCTCTATACAGGAAATGCTCATTTATAGACATGTGCACAGGTGAGAAATTTAGTTTCTTCCGAAAGATTAAATTTGGATTTTTTAAAACGTTCTGTTCAGTTAAATTTCGTCCATGCAGACATTCAGTTCGGATAAATATTGAATTCAGATTTTTTACTGTTATGATATGAAAACAAGAAGATGACTACAGGTTTATATTAAAAGGACTTATAATATTTCTTATACTGGATTTTAACAGTACTGAAACTATAAAGCGTAATCCAACTCCATAGCAACATTGTATCTGCAAAGAGAACAACCATATCGTGATAGAAAAAGAGTCTGCCCTTCTTGACACCCTAAAAGATTCATTCAGATGGGTTAGCAGTTGTGCAGATAGAAACAGACTGCAATAGTTAACTTACACCTAGATTATGAGTTTTGCGTTACGGTTTTAACGCTGAAATAATGGAAATTTCACTGTAAAAACATTAACGCAGCCATTACGAGTCATGTCGATATAGCTATACTGCAATCATATATATATATTATAGCCTTTAGCTGTCAAATCCTTGGTCAGATACCATATACCTTTGAACCCTTATAAATATTTTTTATGAATATTTATGACTATTTTTTAGAAAATAATGTTTATATGAGTGTTGCAGAATATTTGAATGTATTTCTGTTGTGTTTCGTGCAAATTATTTTTTATCTTTAACTCTTTACGTGAGGTCTTCAGTCGAGTTAACCTGACGCTTGTTAAATTTGATTGCACTCAAAATGTTTAGTTAGTCATTATTTATTTTGCCCCTTTTTACGTAATTTAGCTCTGAAAACTAAATTACACTGCACCCTGTAGACTTTTCAAGGCTAACCCTGCAAGATATATTTCCCTAATTGGCTTTAACTGATAACAACTGCAAATAAATGCATTTTATACTAGCTTTATGATTGTGGTTAGCCTGGTTGTCTGCTGACTAAAGCCCTGATTGGCTCCCCCTAATAAGGCAAATGGTGGACAGAGTTTGACTACTGAATCATAATTTCAGAAAAAGAATGTTAATTTGTTTTAAAAATGTTAAGATCTAGCTGATATGTTATTTTTTAGAAGATAAACAGAACATTATTTTCATTACAAGGTGTTTACTGTTTCTTTAAGTCAAGTGCAACCGGTCTGGAAGTGCCTCAGGAGGTAGGGAGGTGGTGTGATATAGCAGCTTATTCATACTGACCATTTACTTTTGCTATTTAAAATACCAGGTGCTAAATCACAATTCCTGCTTTCAGGCAGAATTGGTCAGCGTGTTTTCCAAATGGTAACAAAGAAAAATGGATCCGTGCATTAAAATCCTACAGCCACAAATGGATTTTCAACAGGAAAGTTCCTGAAAAGGACTTTATGTGTTAAGTAATTGCAATTGAAATAGTAACTGGAAAGCCACCCAAAACTGACATATACAATAGCTCATTCACACCTCTTAAGGTTTCAGTAAAGTGCTTACAAATTAACCCCTTTGTTTGCTCTATACAGGAAATGCTCATTTATAGACATGTGCACAGGTGAGAAATTTAGTTTCTTCCGAAAGATTAAATTTGGATTTTTTAAAACGTTCTGTTCAGTTAAATTTCGTCCATGCAGACATTCAGTTCGGATAAATATTGAATTCAGATTTTTTACTGTTATGATATGAAAACAAGAAGATGACTACAGGTTTATATTAAAAGGACTTATAATATTTCTTATACTGGATTTTAACAGTACTGAAACTATAAAGCGTAATCCAACTCCATAGCAACATTGTATCTGCAAAGAGAACAACCATATCGTGATAGAAAAAGAGTCTGCCCTTCTTGACACCCTAAAAGATGCATTCAGATGGGTTAGCAGTTGTGCAGATAGAAACAGACTGCAATAGTTAACTTACACCTAGATTATGAGTTTTGCGTTACGGTTTTAACGCTGAAATAATGGAAATTTCACTGTAAAAACATTAACGCAGCCATTACGAGTCATGTCGATATAGCTATACTGCAATCATATATATATATTATAGCCTTTAGCTGTCAAATCCTTGGTCAGATACCATATACCTTTGAACCCTTATAAATATTTTTTATGAATATTTATGACTATTTTTTAGAAAATAATGTTTATATGAGTGTTGCAGAATATTTGAATGTATTTCTGTTGTGTTTCGTGCAAATTATTTTTTATCTTTAACTCTTTACGTGAGGTCTTCAGTCGAGTTAACCTGACGCTTGTTAAATTTGATTGCACTCAAAATGTTTAGTTAGTCATTATTTATTTTGCCCCTTTTTACGTAATTTAGCTCTGAAAACTAAATTACACTGCACCCTGTAGACTTTTCAAGGCTAACCCTGCAAGATATATTTCCCTAATTGGCTTTAACTGATAACAACTGCAAATAAATGCATTTTATACTAGCTTTATGATTGTGGTTAGCCTGGTTGTCTGCTGACTAAAGCCCTGATTGGCTCCCCCTAATAAGGCAAATGGTGGACAGAGTTTGACTACTGAATCATAATTTCAGAAAAAGAATGTTAATTTGTTTTAAAAATGTTAAGATCTAGCTGATATGTTATTTTTTAGAAGATAAACAGAACATTATTTTCATTACAAGGTGTTTACTGTTTCTTTAAGTCAAGTGCAACCGGTCTGGAAGTGCCTCAGGAGGTAGGGAGGTGGTGTGATATAGCAGCTTATTCATACTGACCATTTACTTTTGCTATTTAAAATACCAGGTGCTAAATCACAATTCCTGCTTTCAGGCAGAATTGGTCAGCGTGTTTTCCAAATGGTAACAAAGAAAAATGGATCCGTGCATTAAAATCCTACAGCCACAAATGGATTTTCAACAGGAAAGTTCCTGAAAAGGACTTTATGTGTTAAGTAATTGCAATTGAAATAGTAACTGGAAAGCCACCCAAAACTGACATATACAATAGCTCATTCACACCTCTTAAGGTTTCAGTAAAGTGCTTACAAATTAACCCCTTTGTTTGCTCTATACAGGAAATGCTCATTTATAGATATGTGCACAGGTGAGAAATTTAGTTTCTTCCGAAAGATTAAATTTGGATTTTTAAAACGTTCTGTTCAGTTAAATTTCGTCCATGCAGACATTCAGTTCGGACAAATATTGAATTCAGATTTTTTACTGTTATGATATGAAAACAAGAAGATGACTACAGGTTTATATTAAAAGGACTTATAATATTTCTTATACTGGATTTTAACAGTACTGAAACTATAAAGCGTAATCCAACTCCATAGCAACATTGTATCTGCAAAGAGAACAACCATATAGTGATAGAAAAAGAGTCTGCCCTTCTTGACACCCTAAAAGATGCATTCAGATGGGTTAGCAGTTGTGCAGATAGAAACAGACTGCAATAGTTAACTTACACCTAGATTATGAGTTTTGCGTTACGGTTTTAACGCTGAAATAATGGAAATTTCACTGTAAAAACATTAACGCAGCCATTACGAGTCATGTCGATATAGCTATACTGCAATCATATATATATATTATAGCCTTTAGCTGTCAAATCCTTGGTCAGATACCATATACCTTTGAACCCTTATAAATATTTTTTATGAATATTTATGACTATTTTTTTAGCAAATAGTGTTTATATGAGTGTTGCAGAATATTTGAATGTATTTCTGTTGTGTTTCGTGCAAATTATTTTTTATCTTTAACTCTTTACGTGAGGTCTTCAGTCGAGTTAACCTGACGCTTGTTAAATTTGATTGCACTCAAAATGTTTAGTTAGTCATTATTTATTTTGCCCCTTTTTACGTAATTTAGCTCTGAAAACTAAATTACACTGCACCCTGTAGACTTTTCAAGGCTAACCCTGCAAGATATATTTCCCTAATTGGCTTTAACTGATAACAACTGCAAATAAATGCATTTTATACTAGCTTTATGATTGTGGTTAGCCTGGTTGTCTGCTGACTAAAGCCCTGATTGGCTCCCCCTAATAAGGCAAATGGTGGACAGAGTTTGACTACTGAATCATAATTTCAGAAAAAGAATGTTAATTTGTTTTAAAAATGTTAAGATCTAGCTGATATGTTATTTTTTAGAAGATAAACAGAACATTATTTTCATTACAAGGTGTTTACTGTTTCTTTAAGTCAAGTGCAACCGGTCTGGAAGTGTCTCAGGAGGTAGGGAGGTGGTGTGATATAGCAGCTTATTCATACTGACCATTTACTTTTGCTATTTAAAATACCAGGTGCTAAATCACAATTCCTGCTTTCAGGCAGAATTGGTCAGCGTGTTTTCCAAATGGTAACAAAGAAAAATGGATCCGTGCATTAAAATCCTACAGCCACAAATGGATTTTCAACAGGAAAGTTCCTGAAAAGGACTTTATGTGTTAAGTAATTGCAATTGAAATAGTAACTGGAAAGCCACCCAAAACTGACATATACAATAGCTCATTCACACCTCTTAAGGTTTCAGTAAAGTGCTTACAAATTAACCCCTTTGTTTGCTCTATACAGGAAATGCTCATTTATAGACATGTGCACAGGTGAGAAATTTAGTTTCTTCCGAAAGATTAAATTTGGATTTTTTAAAACGTTCTGTTCAGTTAAATTTCGTCCATGCAGACATTCAGTTCGGACAAATATTGAATTCAGATTTTTTACTGTTATGATATGAAAACAAGAAGATGACTACAGGTTTATATTAAAAGGACTTATAATATTTCTTATACTGGATTTTAACAGTACTGAAACTATAAAGCGTAATCCAACTCCATAGCAACATTGTATCTGCAAAGAGAACAACCATATAGTGATAGAAAAAGAGTCTGCCCTTCTTGACACCCTAAAAGATGCATTCAGATGGGTTAGCAGTTGTGCAGATAGAAACAGACTGCAATAGTTAACTTACACCTAGATTATGAGTTTTGCGTTACGGTTTTAACGCTGAAATAATGGAAATTTCACTGTAAAAACATTAACGCAGCCATTACGAGTCATGTCGATATAGCTATACTGCAATCATATATATATTATAGCCTTTAGCTGTCAAATCCTTGGTCAGATACCATATACCTTTGAACCCTTATAAATATTTTTTATGAATATTTATGACTATTGTTTTAGCAAATAGTGTTTATATGAGTGTTGCAGAATATTTGAATGTATTTCTGTTGTGTTTCGTGCAAATTATTTTTTATCTTTAACTCTTTACGTGAGGTCTTCAGTCGAGTTAACCTGACGCTTGTTAAATTTGATTGCACTCAAAATGTTTAGTTAGTCATTATTTATTTTGCCCCTTTTTACGTAATTTAGCTCTGAAAACTAAATTACACTGCACCCTGTAGACTTTTCAAGGCTAACCCTGCAAGATATATTTCCCTAATTGGCTTTAACTGATAACAACTGCAAATAAATGCATTTTATACTAGCTTTATGATTGTGGTTAGCCTGGTTGTCTGCTGACTAAAGCCCTGATTGGCTCCCCCTAATAAGGCAAATGGTGGACAGAGTTTGACTACTGAATCATAATTTCAGAAAAAGAATGTTAATTTGTTTTAAAAATGTTAAGATCTAGCTGATATGTTATTTTTTAGAAGATAAACAGAACATTATTTTCATTACAAGGTGTTTACTGTTTCTTTAAGTCAAGTGCAACCGGTCTGGAAGTGTCTCAGGAGGTAGGGAGGTGGTGTGATATAGCAGCTTATTCATACTGACCATTTACTTTTGCTATTTAAAATACCAGGTGCTAAATCACAATTCCTGCTTTCAGGCAGAATTGGTCAGCGTGTTTTCCAAATGGTAACAAAGAAAAATGGATCCGTGCATTAAAATCCTACAGCCACAAATGGATTTTCAACAGGAAAGTTCCTGAAAAGGACTTTATGTGTTAAGTAATTGCAATTGAAATAGTAACTGGAAAGCCATCCAAAACTGACATATACAATAGCTCATTCACACCTCTTAAGGTTTCAGTAAAGTGCTTACAAATTAACCCCTTTGTTTGCTCTATACAGGAAATGCTCATTTATAGACATGTGCACAGGTGAGAAATTTAGTTTTTTTCCGAAAGATTAAATTTGGATTTTTTAAAACGTTCTGTTCAGTTAAATTTCGTCCATGCAGACATTCAGCTCGGACAAATATTGAATTCAGATTTTTTACTGTTATTGTTAATGGGAATTGCTAATAAAGGCAATAAATATTAACACAAATCTTACATTATAGGACATTTTAACTCCTGTATTACTAAAATCCAACATTTAGTACCTGACCAGGTGTCCTTAATATCAGTCATTAGTAACACTATGGCAAGATTGGACAGGGGACCATGAACAAATTAGTTACCAGGCCCCCTGTACATCATTCCGAACAAAGAAGCTTAATAACCAAACAATTTTACTCCTTCCCTCCATTCTTGCACCTTTTATTTGGTGCCAAATGGCATGAATGAATGAACAAATCAATTTTGTGTCACAATCATTCAGTTTTCACCTGTTTCATCCAATAATGTATTCGGCTGCTCATATATCAAATAACTAGATGAATTAGCTAAAAAAGCCAGAATGCACATCTCTACTCATTTACATGATTAATATATTGCAATCTGAATCCATCCTCACCACTGCTTAAAGGGACACAATACGCAAACATTTTCTTTCATGATTAAGGTAGAGAATATAATTTTAAACAACATTCCAATTTACTTCTATTACCTAATTTGCTTTATTATTTAGATATACTTTAATGAAGAAATAGCAATGCACACAGTGAACCAATCACAGGAGGCATCTATGTGCAGCTACCAATCAGCAGCTACTAAGCATATCTAGATATGCTTTTCAGCAAAGAATATCAAGAGAATGAAGCAAAACAGATAATAGAAGTAAATTAGAAAGTTGTTTACAATTGTATGCTCTTTCTAAATCATGAAAGAAAAAAATTTTGGTTTCATGTCCCTTTAACTATTAGAATGTCATTTGTATGTAAACTGCTCTATAACTATATTGGGATATATTAATATTTTACAATTATTGTTTCTCAGATTATTTACAGTTTTTTAAATGTAAAAGCACAGTTTCCAGTTTGGCATGATATGAAAACAAGAAGATGACTACAGGTTTATATTAAAAGGACTTATAATATTTCTTATACTGGATTTTAGCAGTACTGAAACTATAAAGTGTAATCCAACTCCATAGCAACATTGTATCTGCAAAGAGAATGTTCATACAAGATCATATCTCTGTGACCTGTTTTTTTTTGTTTTTTTTTTAATTATTATTTTATTGAGGTAAAAAAAGAGAAAGTAACAGACAAAATAAATTGCAAGAGTCAAGTACAGACACGTAGAAAGAACATATCTCTTACAAAATGAATATCGTTCATGGGATAAACAGGTCTGTTACATCATAAATATATTAATACAAACAAACCTCATATTTTCTATATATATTATATTGTTGTGTGGTAACTACTGGACCGGTCACTTTTGGACCAACTGACACACTTAAACAAATATTATGTAGCAGTTACTTAGGGGCCACTCATGGGCCACAGGGAAAAGGTGAACTAGTGGGGGAGGGAATAAATATTCTGTTATGCTAATGATGGGACTTAATGTAGGGTTATGCTGAAAGTGTATAAGCATTGGTTGGCTGGAGGTTTGTATATATAGGCTCTCTCCCCAGGGACACTGGCAGCACGTCACAGCACTATATGTAATTAGAAAAAGTAAGAAAAATGCCACAACTCATATGTTATCCGCTCTCTACACACACTTATCACACTTTAAATTTGATGGATATTACATATATAATCAGTAAGGTATACAGCGGCCTGCAAATACAACTCTCCATAGTGCCAGGCAAATTTTAACATGAGCAACAACTTATACCCAACGATTATCAGCAATTGCAGAAGTTATTAAGACAGATTGACATTGCTTTTTCCTATTAACAGCTGCTTATATAAGCTGTACTATCAATCTGTCTTTGATTTTAGTGGGTTACCATAATGGAGGTTAAACTATATACACAATCACAATTAAACAACTTTGATATGAGACATAGGAAGGTGCTATGTGGCCATATTTGTTAGCAAACATGAAAAAGTAGGCAGAACAGTGTCTCTCAAACCTGAAGCTCCGATGCTGCGTGAGTTCAATGTGCAAACTAGTAAACCCGGTTTACCTGCAAGATACTAAGGCAATAACAATATTTCAAATTGCAGATCTGATATTTGTCTTTAGACAGTAAACGAGCTCTGAGCCGCCAACACAGTTGCTCTGTTCAATACCGCAAATGTTTGTATGACAAACAACAGTCATCCTATGCCGGATCGTGGATAGTACCTGTGGGAACTTGTACAAGCGCCATACCCTGGCACCTTCACGGTCTGGTAAGCCTCCACGATCTGTCCATCGGCACATAGACCTTCTCCTGTCATGATGATTGATTTGCATGTCGCATTTGTGATCTCTGTACAAGTGAAGAGGTCCCGGGTATGCATAGTCTCAAATCCTGTGCTGAAAAAGCCGAGGGCAGGCACCTCAGCAACCTCGGATAACACGGGTCTCTGGGGATTCAGGCTGTTAGCTTGAATCAGTCGCGGCATCTCTCCTCTCATAGATTTAATCCCGTAGCTCTCAGTGCAGCTCGCTAGTGCAGCTCTCCACTTCAGATCGGCCAGCCGCTTCAATTTATCAGATGGTTCTCTCGCTGCTACCATATCTGCACCTTGGGGAGTTGTTAAGGTTTGGAAAAGCTTCCCCGTTTGGTTTAGTATGGGTACCTGGGTGAGACACGTAAAAGGTTTGGCGGGTAGTTTTAATGAAGGTTGCGTTTCTCCCTTTGCTCTGACACATATGTCTTTTAGAGAGGCGAATTCTTCTTTAAATACTGCACATAGCTCTTTAAAATGGGTATCCAGCATGGCTTTCATTTCCTTTAGGATCAGTTCAGCATCTAGCGCCATTGTAAATGTATTGTAAACGATGTTTGATCGAATGTAATATGTCCCTTGTCACAAAGGATGGCAAAAAGAGAATAAAGGCAGCAATTTTATGCTGCTATTAACCCAGAATCAATAGGATCCTGGGGGGGGGTTATAAGTGCAGCAGCCTCGATAGCATAGATTAGCTGAGTCACAACATAGGCCTGCTTGCCATGTGGCCAGCTTCCATGTAATCTAGCTGAAGAACATAAGAAAAGCTGTCTATAAGGTAGTATCTCACCCACTCTACTGGAAACACTTCAGGGCACTTTCATTAATGTGTCAGACACAAAAGTTTGATTTTTGAAAGAGAAAATTGTAGATAAATCCAAGTAAGAGTCAGGAGCTCCTCACTTGCATGACCTTCTGCAACAGCTGTAGGCTCCGCCCCCCCAGTGACCTGGTTTTTATAGGGAATGCGTCTTTGTGCTCTGGGGTACAGTAAGGGTGAGTTATACCCCGACTAAAGCTATAGGTAATTTAGATAAAATTACAGCTAAGCTTCCTTTAGCATTCTATTTAAAAAGGATAACACAACGTAACATAAAATTATTTACATCAATGGTAAATAATATTCCAGGTCACACATTACCCTAATTTTATTTTTTCCTATTTGTTTCTATAATATAATGTTATATAATTGCCTAAATGCAATAAAATAAGTTCCTGAAAGGAATATCTCATAGAAATAAACGTTCTGCAACAACACCACTCAAGAGTTGCACAATTAAAAGAGATTTGTTCTTGCTCCATGTTACAAATGACTCTCCATTATAATTGAAGGAGCAGCATCTATCTCTTGGCAAATAGAACAAGCATCATTGTAAAGGATTCCAGCATCTCAAAAACAACTTCCAAATGTTAGAACAGACTAATTAAAATGGGACAAAAAAAAAACAAAACAAAAAAATAAAACAGCCAACCGAACATTTACACAAAACAAAACTTGACAAAAGTAAAAAAAAATACAGACAACTTTGTCAGGTTTGAAACAGCAAGATAAGACTGCAAGGTGAGGTAATTCCCAGGAGTTTGTATGAATTCTTCATGCTTGGCATTTGTGTAGGTGAAAATACTAGATTGCCCTGGCACTCACAGGAATGCCAAGGAATACCCAGTTTGTGTCTGCAAGGTCACCAAGCACCTTTTTGTTCTATCCAGCAAGCAGGGGCCTCAGAGGTCTCAATCAAGACTGGACCCACACCTCTAGGGGGCCACTTGTAATCTATGCCAAAGTGTTTAACTCCTGCAAAGGTATTGAATACTGATTTTAAAGGCAGCCCCAGCAGAGCAGCAATGCACAACTGGGACCTTGCAGAACACATCTGGTTAGCTAATTGCAAGAGGCATAACTATATAGCCACCAGTCAGCAGCTAGCTCTCAGTAGTACATCGCTCCTCCTTAGCCTATCTAGGTATGCTTTTCAACAAATGATACTAAGAGAATAAAGTAAATTTGGCATCAGAAATACATTGAAAAGTATCTTACAATTGTATGATTTATCTGAAATGTGAAAATGTAACTTTTAGTTTCACATCCTTTTAGGTAAAGTCTCCTTTGCACATCTACTCCTGTTCTGAAAACTTAGTATAAATGTATTGCTGTAAAGAAGAAACTTTATATAAACTTTTTGCTGGTGTGAGTGAACTAAACAACAAGAACTATATATTGCATATGATTTATATTTATCAATGCAATGTTAAAGTAAAGCAAGTTGTGATTCAGAAACCATGCTCTAGAATCTTACATCTCAGTCATGGCTTGAAACTGAGTTCACGCCACAAGAATTTGGCAGTTCAGTTATATGTGGAATGTATCAATGTAATACCATGCAGCTGTTTACTAGATCGGAGTTCTCTCTGTATGAAGAACGACACAGTGAAACGCAATCTGTAGCAAACTATACAATGTTAAAAGTCTAATCCTGTCATTAGCAATGGTTGGCTGTAAGGTTACCATGCAATCAATTCTCCAAATGTATCATATATATTAAGCAATCAAAACTATATGCGATGACCAAAAAAAATCTGTGTGTTACTTCATTTTTAACATAGGATTTAACCAACACACTTTTTAATTTTCTTCTTAAAAAAGCTTTATTTTCAAGTCCAAATTTACTTTATCCACAACTCCACAGTAGTGGTTTGAGGTCATCATCACATCACAAACCCCTTACTGGTCCTTCATTAAAACAGTATATTGATATTTTGGCACCCCAAGGCGGAGATGGCTACAGATAATTTTAAAGCTTAAAGAGCTAAGTTTAAATTTCTGGCTAGTAAATTAATTATTTCCTTGGTTGCCTACCAACCAGAAGTCCCCCAAAGCACAGTCTATGCCCACAAAAACTATGGCACACATTCTTAGTTTTTTTTTTTCCCCAGAGGCCACAAAAATTAGAGCTAAGGTGCCAAATGCGGCCCATGGGCCTGCAGTTGGCCAACCCTAAAGTATGTTAAGCAGCATTTAAGATGTTCTTAAACAAACATATATAGTGGTAACAGTATGCCATGTTAGAGTCTCTAAATAAAAGACATTATTACAGGGGCCTTATAAGAGTGAAACTAAAGTAGCCAAAACCAAGCCTTGCTTATGTCTTATTACATGTACACACCCTAATAAGTCTCCTGTTAAGGGAGATCGCTCTAGTCCACTGGTTTTCAAACCTGTTCTTAGGCCTCCCCAAAATGCCAGATTTTCAGGATTACTTTGGACGAAAGCAGGTAAAAAACCATCGGCTAGATTACGAGTTTTTCGTTTTGAGCTGTGCGGTGCAAACGAGCAGTTTATGCTCACCGCTCACTTACAAACAGAGCTGGTATTACGGCTTTTACAAACCAGACAAGAAGTGAGCGTTGAGCAAAATTTTGCTCCTTACCGCACTCCAATACCAGCGCTGCTTACGTTATCGGTGAGCTGGTGTAGCGTACTCGTGCACGATTTCCCCATAGGAATCAACGGGAAGAGCCGGCTAAAAAAAAGTCTTACACCTGCCAAAAACAGCGTAAAGCTCCTTAATGCAGCCCCATTGATTCCTATGGGGAAATACATTTTATGTCTACACCTAACACTCTAACATGAACCCTGAGTCTAAACACCCCTAATCTTACACTTATTAACCCCTAATCTGCCGTCCCCGACATCGCCAACACCTACATTATATTATTAACCCCTAATCTGCCGCTCTGGACACCGCCGCCACCTACATTATACTTATGAACCCCTAATCGGCTGCCCCCAACATCTCTGACACCTACATTATATTTATTAACCCCTAATCTGGCGCCCCCTATGTTGCCGCCACCTACCTACATTTATTAACTCCTAATCTGCTGCCCCCAATGTCGCTGCCACTATAATAAACATATTAACCCCTAAACCGCAGACTCCCACCTCGCAAACATTAGTTAAATATTATTAATTCCTAATCTGCCGGCCCTAACATCGCCGCCACCTACCTACATTTATTAACCCCTAATCTGCCGCCCCCAACGTTGCCACCACTATATTAAAGTTATTAACCCCTAAACCTAAGTCTAACCCTAAACCTAACACCCCTAACTTAAATATAATTAAAAGAAATCGAAATAAAATTACTATAATTAACTAAATTATTCCTATTTAAAACTAAATTCTTACCTGTAAAATAAACCCTAAGCTATCTACAATATAACTAATAGTTACATTGTATTTAGCTTAGGGTTTATTTTTATTTTACTGGCAAGTTTGTATTTATTTTAACTAGGTAGAATAGTTATTAACTACCTAGTTAAAATAAAGACAAATTTACCTGTAAAATAAAACCTAACCTGTTACAATTACACCCAACACTACACTATAATTAAATTAATTCCCTACATTAAATACAATTAAATACAATTATATAAAATTATCTAAAGTACAAAAAACCCCACTAAATTACAGAAAATAATAAACAAATTACAAGATTTTTAAACTAATTACACCTAATCTAATCCCCCCTAACAAAATAAAAAAGCCCCCCCAAAATAAAAAAGCCCTACTCTACACTAAATTACAAATAGCCCTTAAAAGTGCCTTTTGCAGGACATTGCCCCAAAGTAATCAGCTCTCTTACCTGTAAAAAAAATTACAAATCCCCCCCAACATTAAAACCCACCACCCACACAACCAAACCTATTCTAAAACCCACCCAATACCCCCTTAAAAAAACTTAACACTAACCCCTTGAAGATCACCTTACCGGGAGAAGTCTTCACCCACCCGGGCTGAAGTCCTCAACAAAGCCGGGAGAAGTCTTCATCCAAGCCGGCAAAGTGGTCCTCCAGATGGGCAGAAGTCTTCATCCAGACGGCATCTTCTATCTTCATCCATCCGGCGCAGAGCGGGTCCATCTTCAAGACATCCGACGCGAAGCATCCTCTTCAATCGACGACTAACACAGAATGAAGGTACCTTTCAGTGACGTCATCCAAGATGGCATCCTTTCAATTCCGATTGGCTGATAGAATTCTATCAGCCAATCGGAATTAAGGTAGAGAAAATCTTATTGGCTGATGCAATCAGCCAATAGGATTGAAGTTCAATCCTATTGGCTGATCCAATCAGCCAATGGGATTGAGCTCGCATTCTATTGGCTGATTTTTTCTACCTTAATTCTGATTGGCTGATAGAATTCTACCAGCCAATCGGAATTGAAGGGACGCCATCTTGGATGACGTCACTTAAAGGTACCTTCATTCTGTGTTAGCCGTCGATTGAAGAGGATGCTCCGTGTCGGATGTCTTGAAGATGGACCCGCTCCGCACCGGATGGATAAAGATAGAAGATGCCGTCTGGATGAAGACTTCTGCCCATCTGGAGGACCACTTCGCCCGGCTTGGATGAAGACTTCTCCCGGCTTTGTTGAGGACTTCGGCCTGGTTGGGTGAAGACTTCTCCCAGTAAGGTGATCTTCAAGGGGTTAGTGTTAGGTTTTTTTAAGGGGGTATTGGATGGGTTTTAGAGTAGGGTTGGTTGTGTGGGTGGTGGGTTTTAATGTTGGGGGGGGATTTGTAATTTTTTTAAAAGGTAAGAGAGCGGATTACTTTGGGGCAATGCCACTCAAAAGGCCCTTTTAAGGGCTATTTGTAATTTAGTGTAGGGTAGGACTTTTTTTTATTTTGGGGGGGCTTTTTTATTTTGTTATGGGGATTAGATTAGGTGTAATTAGTTTAAAAATCTTGTAATTTGTTTATTATTTTCTGTAATTTAGTGTTTGTTTTTTTTGTACTTTAGATAATTTTATTTAATTGTATTTAATTGTTGTTAAATTAGTTAATTTATTGAATTATAGTGTAGTGTTAGGTGTAATTGTAACTTAGGTTAGGTTTTATTTTACAGGTACTTTTGTCTTTATTTTAGCTAGGTAGTTATTAAACTATATAGGTAATTATTTAGTTTTAAATAGGAATTATTTAGTTAATGATAGGAATTTTATTTAGATTTATTTAAATTATATTTAAGTTAGGGGGTGATAGGGTTAGGTTTAGACTTAGATTTAGGGGTTAATAACTTTAGTATAGTGGCGGCGACGTTGGGGGCAGCAGATTAGGGGTCAATAAAATTAGGTAGGTGTCGGCGATGGACGGCAGATTAGGGGTTAATAATATTTAACTAATGTTTGATAGGCGGGAGTGCGGCGGTTTAGGGGTTAATATATTTATTATAGTGGCTGCGATGTCCGGTTTGGCAGATTAGGGGTTAAAAAATGTATTTTAGTGTTTGCGATGTGGGGGGGGGGGGCTCGGTTTAGGGGTTAATAGGTAGTTTATGGGTGTTAGTGTACTTTTTAGCACTTTAGTTAAGAGTTTTATGCTACGGCGTTGGAGTGTAAAACTCTTAACTACTGACTTTAAAATGCAGTACCAGTCTTGACAGGAGAGTGTCTACCACTCACTTTTTGGCAGACTCGTAATACCGGCGCTATGCAAGTCCCATTGAAAAAATAGGATATGCAATTGACGTAAGTGGATTTGCGGTATTTCCAAGTCTGGCCAAAAAAGTGAGCGGTACACCTGTACCTGTAAGACTTATAATACCAGCGGGCGTTAAAAAGCAGCGTTGGGACTGGCCAACACTGCTTTTTAAGCCTAACGCACAACTCATAATCTAGCCGCATGTTTACTAATCAGCTGATTATTTCACCTGTGCTCCAGTTCAGATATCCGCAAAATGTGGCCTGTAAAGGAGTTCTGAGGACAGTTTTTAAAATCAGTGCTCTAGTCCTATTGATATTGCACCTATGAATTCTCAAAAAATGTAAACTAGTTTGTGAACCTGCTTCCCTCTACTCACTCAATTTTGCTTCTTTGTTAAACTAACAGCGGTCACATAGTAATCTATATTCACCACTGCTAGCTAACCATTTGAAGTCATATATTTATTTATTCAATAGCAAAAATGTAAAATAATGTCATAGTTTAAGTGAACAATAATACATTAAAAACATGGCCGCTTCTAAATGAAACTCCCCCATTCAAACAATATATTTTATTACTACACTGTAGCTTTAAAAGACCAGTAAATACACTAGATTTGCATAAGCAACAAATGCATGATAAAAATACAATACAATAGCACTTAGACATAACTTTGAGATTTGTCAGAAAACAAATGTATTACTCATTTGAAGTTCAGACTATTTCCACTCCCCCTGTATCATGTGACCACTATCAGCCAATCACAAATGCATATACATATAATCTGTGAATTCTTGCACATGCTCAGCATGAGCGGGTGACTCAAAAAGTGTAAATATAAAAAGACTGTACACACTTTATTAATCAAGGTTTTATCAAGTCCTTTTAGTTATAGAATTACAGGTCTAGTAAATTTGTCAAGAATCACACACTTTTATTGTGATCAGCTTAACAGAGCTGGCTCTTGTTAGTTATATGGCTAAACTGTTCATGAAAAAAACTCATCTGTGCCCATAATCAGGTTGACAATAATCTAATTGTTATAAACCTGTATATTAGTTGTTTAAATATTAAAGAAGGATGTGTAAAGCTTTAGTTTCTTTAAAGTAGTGTCACCATGTGTTCTCAAGGTTAAAAAGTGTGTTCTTATCTGATATCCCGTACTTAGAATCATTAGGGACAGTTATAAATAATAGTATAATACAGAGTTGCTAAATACAAGGCATGGGCATTTGGATTCTTCATTAGCATCCAAAGGCCGAAGAAGGTGGCTGCTTGTGGCGTTTGGCTCTTTTTGGAGCCGGATTCCTTCTTGGGAAAGTGCAACATACCAAAATCTACGCAAATCTGAATGCTAATACCTAATAAATACATTCTAAAGGACACATAGACTATGGGGGGTAGTTATCAAGCCGTCAACCTCAAATACGCTGGAATTCCGCAGCATATTTGTGGCGAGGCTGATTCGCCTTAGTTATCAAGCCCTAGATACCGGCAAAAGTAGAATTTTGTGACGTAAGCATCGATCCGCCGGAGTCCGACACAGATCGATTCTTACGTCACTCCAGATGTTCCGCACACAAGTGCGGCACAATCTGACTACTTTTGCTAGTTATCAAAAAACTAGCAGGTACGCTTGGCACTTTTACGGCCCAGCGTACCTAGTTTTCAAACCGCCGCCCTGGAGGCGGCGGATCCCATAGGAATCAATGGGAGTCTGACCATAGCGAAAGTTCATGTTCGCTGCTGACAGACATCCCATTGATCCCTATAGGAGCTGTCTACACCTAACACCCTAACATGTACCCCGAGTCTAAACACCCCTAATCTGTCCCCCCCTACACCGCCGCAACTAAATAAAGTTATTATCCCCTAAATCGCCGCTCCCGGAGCCAACCGCAAGCTATAATATATGTATTAACCCCTAAATCTCCGCTCCCTGACCCCGCCGCAACTATAATATATGTATTAACCCCTAAACCGCCACTCCCTGACCCCGCCGCAACTATAATATATGTATTAACCCCTAAACCGCCGCTCCCGGACCCCGCCGCAACCTATATTAAATTTATTAACCCCCATCCTGCCCCCCTACACCGTCGCCACCTATAATAAATTTATTAACCCCTATCCTGCCCCCCACTACACCGTCGCCACCAATAATACATTTATTAACCCCTATCCTGCCCCCCACTACACAGTCGCCACCTATAATAAATTTATTAACCCCTATCCTGCCCCCCACTACACCGCCGCCACTGTAATAAAATTATTAACCCCTAAACCTAAGTCTAACCCTAACACCCCCCTAACTTAAATATTAATTAAATAAATCTAAATAATATTTCTATTATGAACTAAATTAATCCTATTTAAAACTAAATACTTACCTTTAAAATAAACCCTAATATAGCTACAATATAAATAATAATTATATTGTAGCTATCTTAGGATTTATTTTTATTTTACAGGCAAATTTCAATTTATTTTAACTAGGTACAATAGCTATTAAATAGTTATTAACTATTTAATAGCTTACCTAGCTAAAATAAAGAGAAATTAACCTGTAAAATAAAAACTAACCTAAGTTACAATTACACCTAACACTACACTATACTTTAATAAATTATTCCTATTTAAAACTAAATACTTACCTGTAAAATAAACCCTAAGATAGCTATAATGTAATTATAAATTACATTGTAGCTATCTTAGGATTTATATTTATTTTACAGGTAACTTTGTATTTATTTTAGCTAGTTAGAATAGTTATTAAATAGTTATTAACTATTTAATAACTACCTAGCTAAAAGAAATACAAAATTACCTGTAAAATAAATCCTAACCTAAGTTACAATTAAACCTAACACTACGCTATCATTAAATTAATTAAATAAATTAACTACAAATAACTACAATTAAATACAATTACATAAACTAACTAAAGTACAAAAAATAAAAAAATAAGTTACAAACATTTTAAAAATATTACAACAATTTTTAGCTACTTACACCTAATCTAAGCCCCCTAATAAAATAACAAAGCCCCCCAAAATAAAAAAATGCCCTACCCTATTCTAAATTAAAAAAGTTCAAAGCTCTTTTACCTTACCAGCCCTTAAAAGGGCCTTTTGTGGGGCATGCCCCAAAGAATTCAGCTCTTTTGCCTGTAAAAGAAAAATACAACCCCCCCAACATTAAAACCCACCACCCACATACCCCTAATCTAACCCAAACCCCCCTTAAAAAAAACTAACACTACCCCCCTGAAGATCATCCTACCTCTAGTCATCTTCACTCAGCCGAGCAGCGATGGAACCGAAGAGGAGATCCGGAGCGGCAGAAGTTATCCTCCAAGGGGCGCTGAAGAAATCTTCCATCCGATGAAGAGATCCTCCAAGCGGCGCTGAAGAAGTCTTCCATCCGATGAAGTGATCCTCCAAGCGGCGCTGAAGAAGTCTTCCATCCGGGCGATGTCATCTTCCAAGCGAGGTCTTCAATCTTCTTCTTCAGGATCCATCTTCATTCCGCCGACGCGGAACATCCTTCTTTCCCGACGGACTACAGACGAATGAAGGCTCCTTTCAGGGACTTCATCGGATGGAAGACTTCTTCAGCGCCGCTTGGAGGATCACTTCATCGGATGGAAGATTTCTTCAGTGCCCCTTGGAGGATAACTTCTGCTGCTCCGGATCTCCTCTTCGGTTCCATCGCTGCTCGGCTGAGTGAACGACTCAAGGTAGAATGATCTTCAGGGGGGTAGTGTTAGGTTTTTTTAAGGGGGGTTTGGGTTAGATTAGGGGTATGTGGGTGGTGGGTTTTAATGTTGGGGGGGTTGTATTTTTCTTTTACAGGCAAAAGAGCTGAATTCTTTGGGGCCTGCCCCACAAAAGGCCCTTTTAAGGGCTGGCCCAAAGAATTCAGCTCTTTTGCCTGTAAAAAAAACACATACAATACCCCCCCCCAACATTACACCCCACCACCCACATACCCCTAATCTAACCCAAACCCCCCTTAAATAAACCTAACACTAAGCCCCTGAAGATCTTCTTACCTTATCTTCACCATACCAGGTTCACCGATCGATCCAGAAGAGCTCCTCCGATGTCTTGATCCAAGCCCAAGCGGGGGGCTGAAGATGTCCATGATCCGGCTGAAGTCTTCATCCAAGCGGGAGCTGAAGAGGTCCATGATCCGGCTGAAGTCTTCATCCAAGCGGGAGCTGAAGAGGTCAATGATCCGGCTGAAGTCTTCTATCAACGGCATCTTCAATCTTCTTTCTTCCGGATCCATGTTCATCCCGCCGACGCGGAACATCCATCTTCACCGTCGACTTCCCGACGAATGACGGTTCCTTTAAGGGACGTCATCCAAGATGGCGTCCCTCGAATTCCGATTGGCTGATAGGATTCTATCAGCCAATCGGAATTAGGGTAGGAAAATTCTGATTGGCTGATGGAATCAGCCAATCAGAATCAAGTTCAATCTGATTGGCTGATTCAATCAGCCAATCAGATTGAGCTCGCATTCTATTGGCTGTTCCGATCAGCCAATCGGATTGAACTTGATTCCATCAGCCAATCAGAATTTTCCTACTTTAATTCCGATTGGCTGATAGAATCCTATCAGCCAATCGGAATTCGAGGGACGCCATCTTGGATGACGTCCCTTAAAGGAACCGTCATTCGTCGGGAATTCGTTGGTGAAGATGGATGTTCCGCGTCGGCGGGATGAACATGGATCCGGAAGAAAGAAGATTGAAGATGCTGTTGATAGAAGACTTCAGCCGGATCATGGACCTCTTCAGCTCCCGCTTGGATGAAGACTTCAGCCGGATCATGGACATCTTCAGCCCCCCGCTTGGGCTTGGATCAAGACATCGGAGGAGCTCTTCTGGATCGATCGGTGAACCTGGTATGGTGAAGATAAGGTAGGAAGATCTTCAGGGGCTTAGTGTTAGGTTTATTTAAGGGGGGTTTGGGTTAGATTAGGGGTATGTGGGTGGTGGGTTGTAATGTTGGGGGGGGTATTGTATGTGTTTTTTTTACAGGCAAAAGAGCTGAATTCTTTGGGGCATGCCCCGCAAAGGGCCCTGTTCAGGGCTGGTAAGGTAAAAGAGCTTTGAACTTTAGTCATTTAGAATAGGGTAGGGCATTTTTTTATTTTGGGGGTCTTTGTTATTTTATTAGGGGGCTTAGAGTAGGTGTAATTAGTATAAAATTGTTGTAATATTTTTCTGATGTTTGTAAATATTTTTTTATTTTTTGTAACATTTTTTTTTTATTTTTTGTACTTTAGTTAGTTTATTTCATTGTATTTATTTGTAGATATTGTATTTAATTAATTTATTGTTAGTGTAGTGTTAGGTTTAATTGTAGATAATTGTAGGTATTTTATTTAATTAATTTATTTATAGTGTAGTGTTAGGTTTAATTGTAACTTAGGTTAGGATTTATTTTACAGGTAATTTTGTAATTATTTTAACTATTTTAGCTATTAAATAGTTCTTAACTATTTAATAGCTATTGTACCTGGTTAAAATAAATACAAAGTTACCTGTAAAATAAATATAAATCCTAAAATAGCTATAATTTAACCCCTTAATGACCACAATGTACCCTGTATGTCACTGGTTGTTAAGGGGTTTTTCAGGACAAAATAGCACAAGTCTAGCAAGAACACGCTATTAATACCCTCCCTCCAGCAGGCTTTGTGGAATAGAGCAGTCTCAATGCTGGTGGCAAGACCACGCTATAAAACAATCAAGTCCCAAAAAAAGACCAGTGACATACAGGGTACGTCGCTGGTCCTTAAGGGGATAATTATAAATTATATTGTAGATATATTAGGGTTTATTTTACAGGTAAGTATTTAGCTTTAAATAGGAATAATTTATTTAATAAGAGTTAATTTATTTCGTTAGATTTAAATTATATTTAACTTAGGGGGGTGTTAGGGTTAGGGTTAGACTTAGCTTTAGGGGTTAATCCATTTATTACAGTAGCGGCGAGATTCGGTCGGCAGATTAGGGGTTAATAATTGAAGTTAGGTGTCGGCGATGTTAGGGAGGGCAGATTAGGGGTTAATACTATTTATTATAGGGTTATTGAGGCGGGAGTGAGGCGGATTAGGGGTTAATAACTTTATTATAGTAGCGGTGAGATCCACTCGGCAGATTAGGGGTTAATAAGTGTAGGCAGGTGGAGGCGACGTTGAGGGGGGCAGATTAGGGGCTAATAAATATAATATAGGGGTCGGCGGTGTTAGGGGCAGCAGATTAGGGGTACATAAGGATAACGTAGGTGGCGGTCGGCAGATTAGGGATTAATTATTGTAGGTAGCTGGCGGCGATGTTGTGGGGGGCAGGTTAGGGGTTAATAAATATAATATAGGGGTCGGCGGTGTTAGGGGCAGCAGATTAGGGGTACATAAGGATAACATAGGTGGCGGTCGGCAGATTAGGGGTTAAAAAAATTTAATCGAGTGGCGGCGATGTGGGGGGACCTCGGTTTAGGGGTACATAGGTAGTTTATGGGTGTTAGTGTACTTTAGAGCACAGTAGTTAAGAGCTTTATAAACCGGCGTT
This sequence comes from Bombina bombina, assembly GCF_027579735.1. Taxonomy (NCBI): domain Eukaryota; kingdom Metazoa; phylum Chordata; class Amphibia; order Anura; family Bombinatoridae; genus Bombina; species Bombina bombina. The sequence continues at coordinate 1,325,944,485 of NC_069500.1, forward strand.
AGCCCAGAAAGCTCTTAACTACTGACTTTTTTCTGCGTCTGGAGTTTTGTCGTTAGATTTCTAAAGCTCACTTCAGCCAAGACTCTAAATACCGGAGTTAGAAAGATCCCATTGAAAAGATAGGATACGCAATTGACATAAGGGGATCCGTGGTATGGAAAAGTTGCGGCTGAAAAGTGAGCGTTAGACCCATTAATGACTGGCTCCAAATACCAGAGGGCGGTAAAAACCAGCATTAGGAGCCTCTAACGCTGGTTTTGACGGCTACCGCCCAACTCTAAATCTAGGCCTTAGGGTTTATTTTACAGGTAAGTATTTAGTTTTAAATAGGAATAATTTATTAAAGTATAGTGTAGTGTTAGGTGTAATTGTAACTTAAGTTAGTTTTTATTTTACAGGTTAATTTCTCTTTATTTTAGCTAGGTAAGCTATTAAATAGTTAATAACTATTTAATAGCTATTGTACCTAGTTAAAATAAATTTAAATTTGCCTGTAAAATAAAAATAAATCCTAACATAGCTACAATATAATTATTATTTATATTGTACCTATATTAGGGTTTATTTTAAAGGTAAGTATTTAGTTTTAAATAGGATTAATTTAGTTAATAATAGAAATATTATTTAGATTTATTTAATTAATATTTAAGTTAGGGGGGTGTTAGGGTTAGTGTTAGACTTAGGTTTAGGGGTTAATAATTTTATTACAGTGGCGGCGGTGTTGTGGGGGGCAGGATAGGGGTTAATAAATTTATTATAGGTGGCAACGGTGTAGGGGGGGCAGGATAGGGGTTAATAAATTTAATATAGGTTTCGGCGGGGTCCGGGAGCGGCGGTTTATGGGTTAATACATATATTATAGTTGCGGCAGATTCAGGGAGCGGCGGTTTAGGGGTTAAACTATTTATTTAGTTGCGGCGAGGTGCGGGATCAGCAGGATAGGGGTTAATAACTTTATTATAGAGGGCGACGGTATAGGGGGGGCAGGATAGGGGTTACTAGGTATAATGTAGGTTGCGGCGGTGTCCGGGAGCGGCGGTTTAGGGGTTAATACATTTATAAGAGTTGCGGCGGGGTCTAGGAGCGGCGGTTTAGGGGTTACTAACTTTATTTAGTTGCGGGGGGCTCCGGGGGAGCCGGTATAGGGGGTAGAACAGTGTAGTTAGTGTGGGTGCTTAGTGACAGGCTAGCAAGAAAGCTGTCAAAGAGCCGAAGAGCAGCGAGATTGGATGAGTGATAACTATCACAGTCCGCTGCTCATCGCCCCGTACTTGGTGCGCAGCTTTTTGACAGCTTTTTTGATAACTTAGGTGAATTTTTGCAGGTCCGCGGCGGCAATGTGAGGCGAGCTTATGCGGGAGTATTGGGCCAGCGAAGGCAGGAAAAGTAGACGCGTTGATAACTCCCCCCCTATGGGTTAATAACAGGTTAATGTTAGAATATATACTCATGCAGTATATTGCTGTACCTACATGTGTTTGAATTGTTACATAGCTTTGGTTTAAACAGGTATTTGCAAGTTACAGTCAGCTACATATGCCCTCTTAGGCTGAACAGTAGCAATAATAGCAATGGGTTTATATAAAGCTTGAGCTTTATGTAGAACAAGAGAGCATACCCTTAATGGTGAAAATGTGTGATGTTAAAGGGGAGAGTCTACTAAATAGTTGGATGCCCTGTCTGAGTCAAGGTCCTGCACCTTGCTGGTATCAGATACAGGCTACACATTCCTTACATTTCCCTCCTTGGAGCAGTTATCCTTAGGTCAAATGTTTGTACACTGTCTCTCACTTTCTACTTTTCATGATCAAAGACATATTCCCAAGTCTCCTGTCACTTGGGTGTATTAGATGTATCTTTGAAGGTCTGTTTCTCTAGTCATGCTGGAATATTGCATGGATACGACACTAAGGGTTACCTGCTTCATGTGACTAGTTAGTCTAAGACAGGGGTGCCCATTCTTTAGTGAGATAGGGTCTATGTTTTTCTGAAGTTCAGTTTAAGAAAATCTGGTCTTGCATACAATTCATTTTTCTAACGCACGCACTACATCGTGTGGTTATTAATTAGTTTAATGGAGTTTGTAATTTATACTAAATATAATTCTAATTTAGTACTACATCTAATTCTATGGTAAAACCACTAAACCAATACAAGTAAGTTGTGAAATAAACACTATAAAAGAGTTTCCATTGTTTCCAAAGAGTTTATTAGGAATCAACATATGTTAATAATAAGATATATTTACAGATATACCTGTATATACACATATATTTTACAGTAAAACAGTCCAAATAATTAATAGAGGGCAACTCTACAACAACCCAAATTTGTGCTAAAATAATCACAGAATATTATCCCAGAAATACTTAGCCAGATTCTCTAATATGTCCAACATCATCCATCTTTTCAGCAGGAACAGGATAAGACACAGCAGAAGAAAGAAAATGTTTCCCAATTTTATTCTCAATTCAAAGGGGTTTGGCCTACTACATGCCAGCCAAGGCTAATGGGAATGTCTTTAATTAAACACCTAGCTCAGACAATGTGTATCTGGGGGGAAGGGATTTTAAAACCAGCTATGTGAATATGCCAGGGATACAATCTGTGAGCTATGTCACCAGACATTCCTATGCTGAAATCATGTTTTTCTTTAATTTAGGCTACTGTAGTTGTGATGATTAAGCTTTTACACTCAACCGTCACAATGGAGGCTGTGGGCATGAAGAGGTTAATAGCATGCAGCTTCTGGTTCCCTGAAACCTTTATCTCTACAAAGGACATAAAGGGACACCAAATTAACCCCCAAATCCTAGCTACACCAACCCAGCTTAACACTTGCTGCCACCATCAAGAATTTTAGATTAAAAGGGTGTCTTGGAAACCCATTAACTCACACAATTAAAGGGGCAGTAAACCTAAAACATAATGTTATATAATTCTACACATAGTGCCGAATTATATAAAATTATATTAGCGCAAACATTATACATTAAAGTATTGCAGCCATATTTTATGATATCAGACCAGAGCAGGAGCGAGCTACATTGAGTTTAAAGGCGTGATCGGGCCGGCTGTGAGTAGACAGCTGCCCAGATGTGCTTAAGAAAAAAAAACAGACCCACTCAGCAGAGCAAGGAGCGGTGGTCTGAAAAACTAGACTTTATCATAAAATATTGCTGCAATATTTTAATGTATAATGTTTGCGCTAATAATATAAGATTATTTTTTAGGTTTACTGCTCCTTTAACAGTTAGGTAACGTGCCTTTAACCTTGTCTCTTCAAAGTGTGAATTCAGATATTCGAGCCCAAAGACAGAATTAGATATTCTATATGTTTAATAACAAAAATATCAATAAAGGTTACACAGTGTACATTTAAAATAACATATATGCAAAGATATAGTTCATTAAAATAAAATGGGACATAAAATAACACAAAATCTAAGCTTATTACCAAGTTTCTTGAGATATGTGGAGAACATGCATCAGTTGTTACTCTTTCTGGTCCCAGACAAGTTCTGCCTACTTTCACGGTAACATTCAGTTAAAACTCAGATTTCCTTTGTCTTGTCAAGGCCCTTGTTATAATTTACGACATTTACATACCAGTCCTTAGCTCACAGTACCAAGAGAATGGGGGAGGGTCTTGAAACCACTGCATTCCTACACAAAGATGTTTCACAATGAAAGAGCAGTTCAGATTAACCTGGCAATGCTGAGATCACAATACCACCTCTGCTGGGCTGCTGATCCAGATATCAACTACTACTCCTGAGTGTACCATGCATGACAGTAGTGTCGCAGAATTTAGGTGAGCAAAACACACCTTTTAGTTGAGCCCATACCATATCTTCTAACATTTTCTCAAGGCTTTCTGGGAGAGGAAGGGAACTTTCTGGGTGGTGGCTTACCAGTTGGGACCACAAACAACATGATAGGCCTGCTGGGATATCATGGGTGGGGTAGGATCATGCAGAGATGGGGTGTGTCCTGGTTGGAGGTTGGGCAGTCAAAAACTGCCATCAGGAAAGTTGGTAGTCCTCCAGACACTTGACAGTCCCACAGGATTTGGATAGTTGGAAGGACTTTCTATTATGGATAGACGGGAGGGATGTGGGAGGTTGATTATTATTATAATAATAATAATAATTATTATTATTATTATCATTATCAGTTATTTGTAGAGAACCAACAGATTCCACTGTGCTATTGTGATTTACTTGCCCAGACTTAGGGATCTACTTGCACATTCTTATGTTCTTTTTGGCCACACCTAAGATATGTATGTTCTCAAAAGAATCTTCAACTGATCTAACAAATACATGAATTCTCTCATCGCCTACTTCATTTCAGTCTTAAGGAATAAAACTTTATTTTCCTATTTGCACATTGTATATGAGTAATTAAGAACTGTATTGCAAACAATCTGAATACAAAATAAACTATAAAAAAAATGTTATTAAAATTGACATTGTGGTTTTTTTTCGTTTGTTTTTGTGCCATCCAGGGACACACCCCTTGAAGAGCCTGTCTGGTTGTGTTTCTTATCTCATCTTCTGCGGCCATTTAGGGACCGATATAGCTCATGCACAGATTTGTTTTTAAACATCTATTCTATGTAAATATTTTACTGTGCAGTGCTTCATTATGAATACCTACCACGCATACATTAAACAGTCATCGAATGTCCCTCTAATCAAAGCCAAGACAGCCTACATTGGGAGTTACTTGTATGCCATTACCCATAATTCTCTATATCATACTGTAAGCTCTGAGTAGCAACTTCTGCATGACATTGAGAGAGGTTACAACTTACATTAATGTAGAATCAATCTAAATGCCAGGAGTCAAACTATCTGTGGTTATGTATAGAATGGTTCTTTGCTTATTTTGTTTTGTAGTGGTATCCAGTTGCATTGATTAATCTGTTATAATTGCCTCAAATAAGGTTAGCTTCAAATAAAAGAACACATGGCAGATCAAAGCCACTCATATGACTCTGAATAGCACAAATTGAGGGGTAATTAAGTTGGATGAGCTGTAACTGTTAGATGAAATGGTACAAATTGCTTTGTAAATGGCGTGTTGAAAACATATTTACAGTTCTAGAGATCCAAAGAATTGCTTATACTATGAGCCAAAGTACGGAAAACAAAAACTATAATAAAAGTTTGTTGGTCAAGATGTATGCTTAGCAGTTTAATTTTTTTTCAACAAATTTTATTGACATACAATCACAATTACAAAAACATAAATAAAGATACATAAAAATTTTCCTGTTGTAGAACTTTTCCAGAATTCTGCATATGTCTAATTTCTATCAAGTATATTCCTTTCAATACTAAGAAATTAGTATTATATTCCATTATTTTATTAGTCCAATTTATATTTTTGGTAAAAGACAAACACCTAGATTACGAGTTTTGCGTTAACATGGGTGCGGTGCTAACGAGCAGTTTAAGCTCACCGCTCACTTGCAGACAGCGCTGGTATTATGGGTTTTTAGAAACCTTGCTTTAGCCGCAAAAAAAGTGAGCGAAGAGCAAAATTTAGCTCCACATCTCACCTCAATACCAGCGCTGCTTACGGTAGCGGTGAGCTGGCTAAACGTGCTCGTGCACGATTTCCCCATAGGAATCTATGGGGGAGAACCGGCTGAAAAAAACCCTAACACCTGCAAAAAAGCAGCGTTCAGCTTCTAACGCAGCCCCATTGATTCCTATGGGGAAATACTTTTTATGTCTACACCTAGCGTGAACCCCAAGTCTAAACACCACTAATCTTACACTTATTAACCCCTAATCTGCCGCCCCTGACACCGCAACCACCTACATTATACTTATGAACCCCTAATCTGCCGCCCCCAATGCCGCCCCCAATGTCGCCGCAACCTAACTACATTTATTAACCACTAATCTGCCGCCCACAACGTCACCACCACTATAATAAAGTTACTAACCCCTAAACCTAAGTCTAACCCTAAACCTAACCCCCCTAACTTAAATATAATTACAATAAATCTAAATAAAATTAATACAATTCACTAAATAATTCCTATTTAAAACTAAATACTTACCTGTAAAATAAACCCTAAGCTAGCTACAATATAACTAATAGTTACATTGTAGCTATCTTAGGGTTTATTTTTATTTTACAGGCAACTTTGTATTTATTTTAACTAGGTACAATAGTTATTAAATAGTTATTAACTATTTAATAACTACCTAGGTAAAATAAAGACAAATTTACCTGTAAAATAAAACCTAACCTAAGTTACAATTACACCTAACACTACACTATAATTAAATAAATTAACTAAACTAAATACAATTAATTACAATTTCAAAAAATTATCTAAAGTACAAAAAAAACTAAATTACAGAAAATAATAAAATAATTACAAGATTTTTAAACTAATTACACCTAATCTAATCCCCCTAACAAAATAAAATAGCCCCCCAAAATAATAAAAAGCCCTACCCTATACTAAATTACAAATAGCCCTTAAAAGGGCCTTTTGCGGGGCATTGCCCCATAGTAATCAGCTCTTTTACCTGTAAAAAAAAGTACAATACCCCCCAACATTAAAACACACCACCCACACACCCAACCCTACTCTAAAACCCACCCAATCCCCCCTTAATAAAACCTAACACTAACCCCTTGAAGATCACCCTACCTTGAGAAGCCTACACCCAACCGGGCCAAAGTCCTCAATGAAGCTGGGTGAAGTGGTCCTCCAGACTTGCAGAAGTCTTCATCCAAGCCGGGAAGGAGAGGTCCTCCAGACGGGTAGAAGTCTTCATCCAGATGGCATCTTCTATCTTCATCCATCTGGCGCGGAGCGGGTCCATCTTCAAGACTTCCGACCCGGAGCATCCTTCTTGGCCGACGACTACCCGAAAAAAGGAAGGTTTCTTTAAGTAACGTCATCCAAGATGGCGTCCCTTCAATTTCGATTGGCTGATAGAATTCTATCAGCCAATCGGAATTAAGGTAGGAAAAATCCTAATGGCTGATGCAATCAGCCAATAGGATTGAAGTTCAATCCTATTGGCTGATTGGAACAGCCAATAGAATGTGAGCTCAATCCTTTTGGCTGTTCTAATCAGCCAATAGGATTGAAGTTCAATCCTATTGGCTGATTGGAACAGCCAATAGACTGTGAGCTCAATCCTTTTGGCTGTTCTAATCAGCCAATAGGATTGAAGTTTAGGATTTTTCCTACCTTAATACTGATTGGCTGATAGAATTCTATCAGCCAATCGAAATTGAAGGGACACCATCTTGGATGATGTCACTTAAAGGAACCTTCATTCGTCGGGTAGTCGTCGCCCAGGAAGGTTGCTCCGTGTCAGATGTCTTGAAGATGGACCCGCTCCGCACCGGATGAATGAAGATAGAAGATGCCGTCTGGATGAAGACTTCTGCCGATCTGGAGAACCTCTTCCTCCCGGCTTGGATTAAGACTTCTGCCTGTCTGGAGGACCACTTCACCCGGCTTCGTTGAGGACTTCGGCCCGGTTGGGTGAAGACTTCTCAAGGTAGGGTGATCTTCAAGGGGTTTAGTGTTAGGTTTTATTAAGGGGGGATTGAGTGGGTTATAGAGTAGGGTTGGGTGTGTGGGTGGTGGGTTTTAATGTGGGGGGGTATTGTACTTTTTTTTACAGGTAAAAGAGCTGATTACTTTGGGGCAATGCCCCGCAAAAGGCCCTTTTAAGGACTATTTGTAATTTAATATAGGGTAGGGCTTTTTATTATTTTGGGGGGATTTTTTATTTTATTAGGGCGATTAGATTAGGTGAAATTAGTTTAAAAATCTTGTAATTATTTTATTATTTTCTGTAATTTAGTGTTTGTTTTTTTCCGTACTTTAGATAATTGTATTTAATTGTATTTAATTGTAGTTAATTTAGGGAATTAATTTAATTATTGTGTAGTGTTAGGTGTAATTGTAACTTAGGTTAGGTTTTATTTTACAGGTAAATTTGTATTTATTTTAACTAGGTAGCTATTAAATTGTTAATAACTATTTAATAACTATTCTACCTAGATAAAATAAATACAAAGTTGCCTGTAAAAAAAAAAAAATCCTAAGCTAGCTACAATGTAACTACTATTAGTTATATTGAAGCTATCTTAGGGTTTATTTTATAGGTAAGTATTTAGTTTTAAATAGGAATAATTTAGTTAATTGTAGTAATTTTATTTAGATTTATTTAAATTATATTTAAGTTAGGGGGTGTTAGGGTTAGGGTTAGACTTAGGTTTAGGGGTTAATACATTTAATATAGTGGCGGTGACGTTGGGGTGGCAGATTAGGGGTTAATAAATGTAGGTAGGTGGCGGATATGTTAGGGATGGCAGATTAGGGGTTAATAGAATTTAACTAATGTTTGCAAGGCGGGAGTGTGGCGGTTTAGGGGTTAATATATTTATTATAGTGGTGGCGATGTCCAGTTCGGCAGATTAGGGGTTAAAGTATTTATTACAGTGTTTGCGATGTGGGGAGACCTTGGTTTAGGGGTTAATAGGTAGTTTATGGGTGTTAGTGTACTTTTTAGCACTTTAGTTAAGAGTTTAATACTACGGCATTAGACCATAAAACTCTTAACTACTGACTTTAAAATGCGGTACCAGGCTTGACAGGAGAGGGTCTACCACTCACTTTTTGGAAGACTTGTAATACCGGCGCTATGCAAGTCCCATTGAAAATATAGGAAACGCATTTGATGTAAGTGGATTTGCGGTATTTTCAAGTCTGGCCAAAAAAGTGAGTGGTACACCTGTACCTGCAAGACTCGTAATACCAGCGGGCATTAAAAAGCAGCGTTGGGACCTCTCAACGCTGCTTTTTAAGGCTAACGCAAGACTCGTAATCTAGCCGCATGTAAGGCTGGTAGATTGGTACCAATAGTTTATTGTAGGGTTTTCGTCCTTATTGTCTGATATAATAAATTACAGTACAGGTATGATTGTTCAGCCAAAAAAGGGTCATGAATGACTTTCCTGCTTCTATGCTGGATGCTGTGAAGTCCATCCACAGTACTGAAAAATAATTAATCTCCATTCAACAGATAGAAGAGGGGGCAGATGGAAATGTGGGTTAAATTACATTGTGACACTGAAGCTCGTGCCAATTCCTAATCATTTTACATACATTCACAAAATGAATATGTGTAGTAATAAAAATATGTCTGAAAGGTCGCAACTCCCATAATGCAATAAAAGACACATAAAGAAAATGATAGATAAAAAAAAACATCCATTCTAGTAGTTTTACACAAAATTAAGATTCCACTGAAATATATTTGTATCATGTACAAAAGACTATTAAATGCCTTTGATGCAAGGCTTTTCAGCAAACTGTGACAGTAAAAACAGGCAGCCAGCCACACGTTTTGGACTACTAAATACTTTATTTTATGTATTTAAGAGGATAAAGCCTTTCCATTTTGGCAGCACACCCCTCTTTGTTTTTGTTGTTGTTTTTGTTCTTTATAAAGAGAATTTAAACTAAACAAACTTCTACCATGTATATAAAAGAGCACTATTTAAACATGTTAAAAAATTATGTTAAAGTTGTTTTTTATATTTTGAAGGAAGTACATGTTAGTACTCGTTTGGGCCTAGATTACAAGGGGAGCGGGTGTGCTATAAATATCGCTGGACCGTGCAAGGATTAGAACATAAATTGATACTATGGGGCCGATTTATGAAAGTGCGAGCGGACATGATACAGTGTAGCGTATCATGTCCACTGCACATCGATAAATGCAGACAGCATAAGCTGTCTGCATTTATCATTGCACAAGCAGTTCTTGTGAACTGCTTGTGCAATGTCGCACCCTGCAGAATCATGGCCGCTAGCAGGGGGTGTCAATCAGAACAATCATATAGGATTGGGCGGATTGATGTCCACAGCCTCAGAGCAGGCGAACGAGTTATGGAGCAGCGGTCTAAAAGCACTAGAAAACTCCAGTCCTGAAGTAAACTGTTAGGGCTACAATAAAAGTTTAACAAAAAACCTGTAAAACATTTTAAAATAATGTATTACACTCATATATACTATATTTTACTGGACAATCTGTTATTAGAAGAAATAACCAAAATCACCATGAAGGGTAAGGTTATAGTAATGGGGAACTTTAATTTCCCAGATATAGACTGGAAGATCCCGTCTGCTAGATCAGCTAGAAGCAGGTATATTCTGGAATCCTTGCAAGGGGAATCACTTGAGTAATTAGTTATGGAACCAACTCGAAAGGAAGCTATATTAGATTTTATACTTACAAACAGTGAAACAGGTTCAGATGTGTCTGTAGGTGATCATCCAGTGATCATCAATCTGTTTGGTTTAGTATTCATGTGCAGAAACTGTCAAACCAGACTAAAACAAAAGTTTTAGACTTTGGGAAGGCTGCTTTTTTATACATGGGAGAATAGCTAAATAACTGAGGTTCAAGAACAATGGGAATTTTTGAAAGGTGACATTTTAGATGCAACTACACACTGTATTAGATACTGTATGTCTGTATATGTAAAAGAAAGCAGAAACCAACATGGTTTTCCAAAGAAGCAGCACATGCTGCAAAGACAAAATTATGATAGCTCATAAAAAGCAAAGTCAGAAAACCATGGGGAATCAGGAACAAGGAAAACAGCAGAGTCAGGAACAAGCCAGGGATCAGGAACCAGGAAGGACGTCAGGCAGCCAGGTAATACACAGGAACTCTAACAAACAGGTCTGAGACAACACAAAGGCAAAGCATACTGAACAGAGACCCTTTAAATAATTGATGACATCACAATTCTGAGACTGCATCCTGTCTCACACGGATGATGCACACCAGTCTGGCCATAAAAGGAAGTGCAGGAAATGAGCAGCATCCCCCATAATGCACCATAGTCAGGAACAAAGGTGAGTAAAATGGCTGCCAGCAGCACATGGCAAACACAACAGGGAAAAAAACGTGACAAGGGGGCTGTTACTAGTAATGTTCCTCAGGGGTAAGTTCTGTGGCCTGTTTTGTTTAACATATTTATCAGAGATATCAGCAAAGGGCTACAGTGGAAAGTATGTCTGTTTGCAGATGATACAAACATTTGTAATAGAGTAGATATTCCAGGGGGGTAGACAAAATCAGAAGTGATATACAACAATTGGAGGATTGGATAAATGATTGGGATCTAAGGTTTAACACAGCAAAGTGTAAAATTATGCATTTAGGGAAGATAAATCCAAACGTTAATTACAGACTTAATGACGCTTTAATGACTGCTACAAATGAGGAACAGGACTTATTGGAATTATTATTTCAATGTAGTACGGCTGCGAGTAAGGCTAGCAGAATTCTTGGATGTATTGGTAGATGTGTTTCCAGCAGAAATAGTAAGGTTCTTATGCTACTTTACAGATCATTAGTTAGGCCTCAACTTAAATTTTGTGTGCAGATCTGGAGGCCATGAGTCCTATTTATCAAGCCGTCAACCGCAAATACGCTGGAATTCCACAGCGTAATTGTGGCAAGCCTGATTCGCCTTATTTATCAAAGCCTACAGACCGTCAAAAGTTGAAATTATGACGTAATTTATGATCCACCGGTCTCAGTCCGACACAGATCGATGCTTACATCATTACAGATGTTCCGAATACAAATTTGGCACTATCTGACTACTTTTGCTAGTTATCAAATATCTAATAGGTACGCTAGCCACTATTCCGGCCCAGCGTACCTGCTTTTCAATCCGCTGCCCTGGAGGCCACAGATGCCATAGGAATCAATGGGAGTCTGAAAGCAGCGAAAGCTTATGTTCGCTGCTGCCCGATACCCCATTGATTCCTATGGGAGAATAAAAGTTACATTTACATCTAACACCCTAACATAAGCCCCGAGTCTAAACATCCCTAATCTGCCACCCCGACATCCCCACTACCTACATAATGTTACTAGCCCCTATCCCGCCGCTCCCCGACACCGCCGCCACCTAAATAAATATATTAACCCCTATCCTGCTGCTCCCAGAGCCCACCGCAACTAAATAAATGTATTAACCCCTAAACCCCTGGCCTCCCACATCACTACCACTTACTAAACCTATTAACCCCTAAACCGCCAGCCCCCCACATCGCCATAAACTAAATTAACCTATTAACCCCTAAACCTAACCTAACAACCCGCTAACTGTACATTAAAATTGCATCATCACTATCTTATAATAAATGTAAACTTACCTTTAGATTTAAATTAAACTATATTAAACTAGTAATTAATCTACCCTAACTGTTATACTAAAATTACATTAAACTACAAATTAAATTAAATATATTATATAGTTAAAAACCTAACCCTACTCAAATTATTTAAATCTACTATTAAAAATTACAAAGTTACAAAAAACTAACAACTAAGTTACACAAAATAACAAACACTAAGTTATAAAAAAAAACCCACTAAGTTACACAAAATAAAAAATAAATGATCAAATATTTAAACTAATTACACCTAATCTAAGAGCCCTATGAAAATAACCCCCCCCCCCAATAAAAAAAAACCCTAGCCTACAATAAACTACCAATGGACCTTAAAAGGGCCTTTTGCGGGGCATTGCCCCAAATAAATCAGCTCTTTTACCTGTAAAAAAAAATACAAACACCCCCCAACAGTAAAACCCACCACCCACACAACCAACCCCCCAAATAAAAACCTAATCCAAAAAACCTAAGCTCCCCATTGCCGTGAAAAGGGCATTTGGATGGGCATTGCCCTTAAAAGGGCATTTAGCTTTTTTCAGCCCAAACCCCTAATCTAACATTAAAACCCACCCAATAAACCCTTAAAAAAACCTAACACTAACCCCCGAAGATCCACTTACAGTTTTGAAGACCCAACATCTATCGGCAGAAGTCCTCATCGAAGTCAGCAGAAGTTTTCATGCAAGCGGGCCGAAGTCTTGACATCTTCTATCTTCAACCATCCGGCGTGGAGCGGCTCCATCTTCAATCATCGGCCCGATTGGATGAAGACTTCTGCTGGCTATGGGGCAATGGGGAGCTTAGGTTTTTTAGATTAGGTTTTTATTTGGGGGGTTGGTTGTGTGGGTGGTGGGTTTTACTGTTGGGGGGGTATTTGTATTTTCTTTTACAGGTAAAAGAGCTGATTTCTTTGGGGCAATGCCCCGCAAAAGGCCCTTTTAAGGGCTATTGGTAGTTTATTGTAGGCTAGGGTTTTTTTTTATTTTGGGGGGCTTTTTATTTTCATAGGGCTCTTAGATCAGGTTTAATTAGTTTAAATATTTGATAATTATTTTTTTATTTTGTGTAACAGTGTTTATTTTTTTTTGTAACTTAGTGTTTGTAATTTTGTGTAACTTAGTTGTTAGTTTTTTGTAACTTTGTAATTTTTAATAGTAGATTTAAATTATTTGAGTAGGGTTAGGTTTTTAACTATATAATATATTTAAAGGGCCACTAAACCCAAAATCTTTCTTTCATGATTCAGATAGAGAATAGAAATTTAAACAACATTACAATTTACTTCTATTATTTATTTTGCTTCATTTTTTAGATATCCTTATTTGAAGAAAAAGCAATGCACATGGTGAGCCAATCACACAAGGCTTCTATGTGCAGCAACCAATCAGCATCTACTAAGCATATCTTTTCAGCAAAGAATATCAAGAGAATAAAACAAATTAGATAATAGAAGTAAATTAGAAATATGTTTAAAATTGCATTCTCTTTCTAAATCATGAAGAAAAAATGTGGGTTTCATGTCCCTTTAATTTAATTTGTAGTTTAATGCAATTTTAGTATAATAGGGTAGATTAATTAATAGTTTAATATAGTTTAATTTAATTCTAAAGGTAAGTTTAAATTTATTATAAGATAGGGATGATGAAATTTTAATGTACAGTTAGCGGTTTGTTAGGTTTAGGGGTTAATAGCTTAATTTAGTTTATGGCGATGTGGGGGGCTGGTGGTTTAGGGGTTAATAGGTTTAGTAAGTGGTAGTGATGTGGGAGGCCAGGGGTTTATGGGTTAATACATTTATTTAGTTGCGGTGGGCTCTGGGAGTGGCGGGATAGGGTTTAATATATTTATTTAGGTGGCGGCGGTGGCGAGGAGCGGCGGGATAGGGGTTAATAACATTATGTAGGTGGCGGCGATGTTGGGGCGGCAGATTAGGGGTGTTTAGACTCTGGGCTTATGTTAGGGTGCTAGGTGTAAATGTAACTTTTATTCTCCCATAGGAATTAATGGGGTATCGGTTTAGGTTTAGGGGTTAATACCTTAATTTAGTTTATGGTGATGTGGGGGGGCTGGCGGTTTAGGGGTTAATAGGTTTAGTAAGTGGTAGTGATGTGGGAGGCCAGGGGATTAGGGGTTAATACATTTATTTAGTTGCGTTGGGCTCCGGGAGCGGAGGGATAGGGGTTAATAAGTTTATTAGAGTTGCGGTGGGCTCCGGGAGCAGTGGGATAGTGGTTAATAACTTTATTTAGTTGCGGCGGGGTCGGGGAACGGCGGGATAGGGGTTAAACATTGTAGTATAGTGGCGGTGTTTAGTGACAGTATATAAATAAAGCTGGGAAAAAGCCTAAAAGCAGCGAGATCGATGACTGCTAGTTAACATCAGTCCACTGCTCATCGCCCCGTACTTGACTCACGGCTTTTTGACAGCTTTTTATATAAATATGGAGAGCGTATTCAGGTACGCGGCCGCGATTGTCAGGCGAGCGTATTGGTCGAATGCAAGAAAGTTGATGGCTTGATAAGTAGGCCTCCATATCTTCAGAAGGATGTAAACAAACTTGAATCTGTGCAAAGGCTACCAAAATGGTACATGGGGTTCAATTTATGTAAGTGCGAGCGGACATGATACAATGTAACGTATCATGACCGCTGCACATCGATAAATGCCGACAGCATATGATGTCGGCATTTAAAATTGCACCAGCAGTTCTTGTGAACCCCTTGCACATTCACGACCAATCGTCCAGTAACAGGAGTGTAAATCAACCCGATTGTATGCGATCCGGCGGATTGCTGTCCGCAGCCTCAGAGCAGGTGGACGAGTTAAGGAGCGGCGATCTTAAGACCGCTGCTTCTTAACTCCTGTTTCTGGTGAGCCTGAAGGCTTGCGCGGAAACAGGTGTATACGGCCCCATTCGGGTCTTGATAAATCAGCGCTTAACAGTTTACTTTATTTTTAATTTCTTTCGCCAAAGTGATAGGGAGATTGAGGAGTTTACAATGTACATCTGTAGAAAGCTGACAAATAAATCAAATCACATCACATTCCCTCAGTAGCCCTATCCCATTGTAAAAATAATTTAAGCAACCAATTGGGATACAAGTCACGTGGCTTACAAGGAAGCATGCATCTGGCATGTGTAGGCAAAGTCACTTTAATTACATCCTAATTTTAAAGGTGTTTACTATGAAATCTAAGGATTATGGTGAAATTCCATGAGATCACATTAAATTAACCCCTTAACCCCAGTTAAGCCCTTAAGGACAAGCGTTGTAACCTGTATGATGCTGCTGTCCTGGGCCTCTTTCTGCCGCGTTCTCGCTAAAAATAGCGAAATTGCGCTATTTCTGCATGCTCCACGAGTGCAGAAATAGAAGGGCAGAGTTACTGATGCAGAGAGGGACATTCTGTTGCCCTCTCTGCATCGGGCAGTGGTGGTGCCGATCGTTGGTGGTGTGCGAGGGTTAGAAGGGAAGCAGGTGTGCGGCCCATCGCTGCAGAAGGGCGGGAGGAGACAGGAGTGGGTGGGACAGCTACGCTTCCGAAACATTTGTGTTAGAGCGGTGTCAGGTGTCCCGGCAATGATTGGGAAGGAGGGAAGGGGGAGGAGGGGGAAGGAGGCACTTAAAGTTGGGGGGGATTAGAGAGTGGGAAATCAGTCTGGGAGGGGGTAGGGTAATGAGGGGGCAGCTACACTACAGAAAAATACATTTATTATTATTAAAAAAAAATTTTTTTTAATGATGTAACTGGGTACTGGCAGACAGCTGCCAGTACCTAAGATGGCGGGAATTAGCAGGGTGAGGGTTAGAGAGCTTTTTGGGAGGGATCATGGAGGTGGGAAGGTAAGGGGGTAATCCTACACTAAGGAAAATAACAATGATTAAAAAAAAAATGGTGTAAAACTGCATACTGGCAGACTGTCTGCCAGTACTTAAAGGGATATGAAACCCAATTTTTTTCTTTCATGATTTAGAAAGAGCATGCAATTTTAAACAGCTTTCTAATTTACTTTCATTATCTAATTTGCTACATTCTCTTGATATACTTTGCTGAAAAGCATATCTAGATAGGCTCAGTAGCTGCTGATTGGTGGCTGCACATAGATGGCTCATGTGATTGGCTCATCCATGTGCATTGTTATTTCTTCAACAAATGATATCTAAAGAATGCAGCAAATTAGATAATATAAGTAAATTGGAATGTTATTTAAAATTGTATTCTCTACTTGAATCATGAAAGAACATTTTTGGGTTTAGTGTCCCTTTAAGATGGGGGTGACCAGTGGGGGGGAGGGAAGAGAGCTGTTTGAAAAGAAAAAGGGAGGGATCAGGGGGTGGAAAGTGTCAGGTGGGAGGCTAACCTCTACACTAAAGCTAAAATTAACCTTACAAGCTACCTAAGTAACCCCTTCACTGCTGGGAATAATAAAAGTGTGGTGCACAGCTGCAATTAGCGGCCTTCTAATTAGCAAAATCAGTGGCAAAGCCTTATTTGTCTACTATTTCTGAACAATGGGGATCCCAGAAAAGCTTTTACAATCATTTGTGCCATGATTGCACAAGCAGTATGTAAATAATTTCAGTGAGAACCCAAAGTTTGTGAAAAAGTTAACGTTTTTTTAATTTGATCAAATTTGTTTGTGAAATGGTGGCATGAAATACACTAAAATGTGCCTAGATCAATACTTTGGGTTGTCTACTAAATATATATATATATATATATATATATATATATATATATATATATATATATATATATATATATATATATATATACTGTATATATATAGTTTTGATAGGTAACTAAAAAAAACAAGGCTTTATTTCTGTTTAAATGAAGTGATGGCAAAAATGCTAAAAATGCTCTGGTCTTTTGGGGAAGTCTTAGGCCTATGTTTAACAAGGTCTGGCGGACCTGATCCGACAGTGCGGATCAGGTCCGCCAGACCTTGCTGAATACGGAGAGCAATACGCTCTCCGTATTCAGCATTGCACCAGCAGCTCACAAGAGCTGCTGGTGCAACACCGCCCCCTGCCGACTCGTGGCCAATGGGCCGCCAGCAGGGGGTGTCAATCAACCCGATCGTACTCGATCGGGTTGATTTCCGGCGATGTTTGTCCGCCTGCTCAGACTCGCCAGAAACACGGGGCATCAAGCTCCATACGGAGCTTGATAGATATGCCCCTTAGTCTGAACTACTCATTCCTTAAAGTATGAACTCAGCACTCATGAAGCTGATTGGCTGTTGTTGTTTTTTTCCCCATGCAAGTGACAATAAAAAGAGTGAGCAGAATAACTGCTCACAGAGAACTTGAACTTACTCTGGTGAGCTGAAAATAATTTTGAGGTAATTATCTTTTTTTAACATAGAGGCATTTATATAAATTCTTCATCACTTAGCAAAACACAGGAGGAAAAGCATTTAGGCTTATTTCTAGATAACAAGCTAAAGATGAGTGTGCAATGCAAGATAGCTGCTTCTAAGGTATAAAAAAAAAGGATATACGGAGCACCAGATAAGCGGTGTCTATGACTATGGCATCAGCCGTTTTAATACTAGCTAAGGAGATTGCTACCCTTACTACCCTTACTTTTAACTGAATGTTTGCTGCAATGCAATATGCAGAACATAAAAGTTACATTTTAACTGCTTATCCGGTGCTCCGTATATCCTTTTTTTTTTGTATACCTGTTTGGGACACACAGTAAGCACGGATTGGCAGCATTATAGCCTGTTTAGGATTAGTTGGGCGTAACACAGAGTAATCGAACTATCCAATCATTGCACTAGTGGCGTTTTGACGGATAGGTGATGCCATACTTCTCAGAAAGCAGGGAGTTTTGCCAGAAGGAGGAAACTGACCAGGAACTAATGAGACTGGCATTTGGATCCAAGGACCAGGTGAGAGAAATAAATACATTTTTTGCACTGTATTGTTTCAAGCACCATATTTGCATAACCCAAAGAAACTGCACCTAAATGAGGGTACAGGGTTGGGAGGACTACCAAACGTACCCAGTGACCGGGTGTGAATGGCAGGGTTAATAACTATTTCACATGGAAGTGCAGGAAGTTGAGTATTACATATTCTGTGTTAAAGGAGCCCAGGTCTAAATATTATGTATAATCGGACTACATATATATGCTATACACCAAACGCCCACAATTGCTGTTTTTTGGAATTTTCTATTTTGAGCCACTTCTAAGGCTAATAAGATATTAGCATGTATTAAAAGAGGCATAGATGCAAGGGAAGAAAGCATAATTATGTCACTATATAAATTCCTAGTAAGACCTCACCTTGAGTATGGAGTGCAGTTCTGGCGAGCAATTTTAAAAGTGATATTGCAGACTTTAAAAAAGCTCAGAATGGAGGATTTAAACTATGAAGAGAGGTTAGCCAAAATGGGACTGTTTACTCTAGAAATATAGCACTTGAGAGGTGATATGGAAAGAGATAAGATTAATATACTCAAGCGACTTTTCAAGGGTTTTGTCTGCATTTTTTATAATTCTGATGCATCATCATGTTACTGTTGGCAAATCCCTACTTTTGCACCTTTTCTAATCTAGAATTAGTTTTAAAAAGTAAAGAAAACCTATACACATATACACACATACAGACATACATATATACACAAATGCACATATATACACACATACATACAAAGATACACAAATTCCCACATGTACATATATACACATACACACGTGAACACACATGCACATATACACATATAAACACACATATACATATACACATGGTCATGCACATATACACATATAAACACATGCACACATACATACATATACATATGCACATATACACATACATACACACACATATACGCCCTTGACCCTTTCACTTCCCACCCTCCCAGTTTCATATATCTTACCCCTTTACCACTTCCCCGTCACTTCAAGCCCTGGAAGGGCCTTGAATCTGAAAACACCATGAAAACACAGACACTTTTCTTTCCAATATATATAGAATTATTATAACATACATGTGCGTAAAATCTTAATTAAATTAATAAAACAACATGCAGGTTGTTTACCAGGAAATGATGTGTGCCTTTTTAGTCTGCACTTGTTTTATCACTTGGGTTTGTAAAATAACATTATTTTATGTGATCTGGAGAAAAACAACACTGGCAGCTGTAGGTTATGTGGCAATGCATTTATTTGTGCACTTATTCTGTATCGCTTACAGTGGCCTCTACAAGGCACCTATTGGTTTATATTTAGACAACCTTAATAAACACAATGTAGAAAATGCACAACGTGGTTCTGCAAACTATGTCTAATGGTACATGTATTGCAAACCGTGACCACCCACTGACATAAAGGCAGTTTACACATTAATCTTGTGTCAGATTACAGAATATGCATCTTCCCTTAGACAGGGGCCTGCTCTTTATTTTTAGCAACAAGTACTAACTGCTGAATGAGAGCGACTGCTTGTTTGGTCATTAAAGGCAACATGAATGCAGTGGAAATAGAATTAACTTAATCAGTAGCGGGAATTCAATGTATAGAACACTTTTTGTTATCAAATGCTTTAGAATACATGAAAGCTGATTTATCTCAGGAAATAAAGGCACAATTTACTATTTCTTTTTTGTTTCATCTAAATTAAAGTGTTTTTTAAATGTATGCACAAATAAATAGAGGCCTTTCACCAACAGATGCGGTTGTTTCCCATATTACACAATCAACAAAGGATACTTCAATATAAATTGCGCACAAACATTTCATGCTACTTTCCAGGGCCGCCATCAGGGGGTGACAGGGGTGACTCCTGTCAGGGGCCCAATGGGCCAGGGGGGCCCCATGAGGCAAGAACTAAAAAAAAAAAAAAAAAAAATTTTAATTTATTTTTAAATTTTGTCAGCCACCAGTGGGTACTACAGCACAGTGCTAATTGAGCATGGGAAATGTTATTACAAGGAGTAAAGTATTAGCATTTGAGAGGATTTCTGAGTGTGCACTAAACTACTATGCACAGTGTGAGACAGACTTGGCACTTTGTTTGTACAGTTTGTGCTTGAGTCAGACGGCAGATCACTTTCATTTGCAGAGGAGGTAGGAATTACTTAGCAAAATGTTTTTTTATTTCTTTGTGCAATTTCGGATTGTAAATTCAGTGTGGTAGTAGTTGTATGGTGGGGCCAGGGGTCCATAAAAACACACTTTTTTTTAGCAGCAGTGTATTTATGTTTATTTGACAATGCTGTAGAAATTCTATATTTAAAACCATGAAGAAATGTTTCCTCCTCAATACACAAATGCTAGGTGCCCTATTGGCAGATATGTATTTATATATATATATATATATATATATATATATATATATATATATATATATATATATATATATATATATATATATATCATGCATGTCACACACTGTTGATTTAGGGGATGCAAGGTGCATAAATGTTTCCTCCTGTGGGTGTCTGTGTTTATGTCTTTGTGCTTTGGTTTGTGTCTCTGAGTGTGTGTGTGTTTTTTTTTCTGTGGGTCTCTCTGTGAGGGTGGGTGTGTATGTCTTTGTGCATTTTCTGTGGATGTCTGTGAGGGTGTGTGCATATGTCTTTGAACTTTTTCGATAGGTGTCTCTGTGAGGGTGTGTGTATGTTTGTCTTTGTGTATTTTCCCTGGATGCCTCTGTGAGGGTGGGTGTGTATGTCTGTGTTTTCTGTGGATGTGTGGATGTCTCTGTGAGGGTGTGTGTGTGTATGTATGTATGTCTGTGTTTTCTGTGGATGTCTCTGTGAGGGTGTGTGTGTATGTATGTATGTCTGTGTTTTCTGTGGATGTCTCTGTGAGGGTGTGTGTGTGTGTGTATGTATGTATGTCTGTGTTTTCTGTGGATGTCTCTGTGAGGGTGTGTGTGTGTATGTATGTATGTCTGTGTTTTCTGTGGATGTCTCTGTGAGGGTGTGTGTGTGTATGTATGTATGTCTGTGTTTTCTGTGGATGTCTCTGTGATGGTGTGTGTTTTCTGTGGGTGTCTCTGTCGGTGTTTCCTTGGGTGTATGTGTAAGTTTGACTTTGTCTGTGTGTGTGTGTCCATTGTCTGTTCCTTTTTAGGACATTTTGACCTTACTACTGATTATTCACATCTTTCTACAGACTTTGAGACTAATGAGACCTTTCTGGAAGTCACCTAATCCACCATTTAACCTTTTAATTATTGTTTAGGCAGTTCAGGGCCCTTCCTTTCAGCCACTGCATGCTGTTGTCATCATATAGTTGGCATCTTCCTTTACAAAAAGATAATAAGAACTCCATATTTTGTTTTCTAAATCTCCTTTTTTTACAAAGCTGAAGTCTACCTCATTACTTGTCAGGTCAATGTAAACAAGTGCTGAGTGTCTATTTGGGTGTCTGTGTCTGAGTGTGTTTCTTTGTGTGTCTGCTAGAGTGTTTTTTAAGTGAATCCTTATGTGTGAGTGTGTGTTTCAGTGTATGAGTGTGTCTGTGTGTGTGTATGTTACTACCTTTACAACATTTCCAAGTTTAAATAGACACTTAAGAATAAAGTGCATATATACGTTTTAGTCACTTGGTCAAAAATTGCACATGTCAAAGGGGGGGGGGGGGGGGGGCCCTGATCAATGGTTAAGTCAGGGGCCCCAAAATTTCTAGTGGCGGCCCTGCTACTTTCAATTTTTAAATGTTTGACTAAGGCAAATAAAACAAGATTCAATTCAGTATATTCATTATGCATTTTGTCTGCTTTTACTGTAAAACATATCTGAAAACTATTCTTGTTTCACACAATAAAGTGTATTCATGGTTCAAGTGACTTTATCATACTTAAAGGGACATGCAACTCAATTTTTTTCTTTCATGATTCGGATAGAGCATGCAAATTTAAGCAACTTTCTAATTAACTTTTATTATCATTTTTTCTTCTTGGTATCTTTATTTGAAAAAACAGGAATGCAAGCTTAGGAGCCAGTGTTCTGGTAAGAGGGCGAACTTTGGAAAAGAGTGAACCATGTCACTTCCTGTGACGTTCCATCAGCTGTTTCACACATTTTATACATAATGCGCATGCGTACCAGCATCACATAAAATATTTAGAGCTGTGAAATTCAGGAACCCTTTCAGAGCGCATGCGTGGGATTTTGTATCACAAATGGTGCGCTCATGGAAAGCTGTTTATTAGGCTCCTCAGCAATATTTGGAACTCCGCCCCCCACTGCAACTACTCCCATTACTACTACTACTGTAAAGCTGAGTCTCCATGCTCGTGCATGACAAACAGCTCCGTAGTGAAAGATAATGACATTGAACAGAGCCAGTGAAAAGCTGCATTGTATCATCAGAAGAAGCAGTGGCGAGTGACGGGGGGGGGGGCTGTTTCTCATGCATGAGCACGGAGACTCAGCTTTACAGTAGTAGTAGTAATGGGAGTAGTTGCAGTGGGGGCGGAGTTCCGAATATTGCAGAGGAGCCTAATAAACAGCTTTCCATGAGCGCACCATTTGTGATACAAAATCCCATGCATGCGCTCTGAAAGGGTTCCTGAATTTCCCAGCTCTAAATATTTTAGCAGTGACGTATACGGCCAGGTATGCGATGACGCTGGCACGCATGCGCATTAGGTCCAAAATGTGTGAAACAGCTGATGGAACGTCACAGGAAGTGACATGGTTCGCTCTTTTCCAAAGTTTGCCCTCTTACCAGAACACCAGCCCAGTTTTGGTTCAGCACCTAGATAGCGCTTGCTAATTTGTGGCTAACTGTAAATTAGAAAGTTTCTAAAAAAAAATTGCATGCTCTATCTGAATCCTGAAATAAAAAATGTGGGTTTCATCTCCCTTTAAAGGACCATTAGAGTAGGATTGCATAATCAATAAATGCACAATAAAAAGACAATGCAAAAGTACCTAGCCTGAATTTTAAATGAGTAGTAGATTTTTTCTGACAAATGTTATTTAGTTCAATTTTCCTCTCCCCCTGCATCATGTGACAACCATCAGCCAATTCCAAATGTATATATACTGTGAATTCTTGCACATTCTATGTAGGAGCTGGTGCCTCAGAAAGTGTGCACATAGAAAGACTGAGCACATTTTAATAATGGAAGTGAATAGGAAAGTTGTTTACAATTGTTTTCTCTATTTGAATCATGAAAGTTTATTTTTTACTTTAGTGTTCCTTTAAAGGGACAGTCTACAATAGAATTTGTATTGTTTTAAAATATACATAATCCATTTATTACCCATTCCCCAGTTATATTAATATACTTTTTACCTCTGTGATTACCTTGTATCTAAGCATCTTCTGACAGCCCCCTGATCACATGACTGTGAATATATAAAATCTATCTATTTAGCATTGTGTTGTGCTAACTCCTAAATAACTCCCTGTGCCTGAACACAGTGTTATCTACTGCAGTGATTTTTAACCTTTTTTTTTGCTGTGGCACACTTTTTTACATTAAAAAATCCTGTGGCACACCACCATCCCAAAATTTAAAAAAAATCACACATTGATGCTAATACAGCATATATATATATACACATACACACAAACACACACATATACTGTATGTATTGTGCGGTAATGCCATGCCTCCTACAAACTACCCCTGCACTGGGAGTAAAAACAAGCAAAGTTTAAAAAATATGTCACACTGTTGTCAGTCTGCCATGGCACACCTGAGGATCTCTCACGGCACACTAGTGTGCCACTGCACACTGGTTGAAAAACACTGATCTACTGTATATGGCCCACAGTCTCTTGGTGTGAAAAGCAATTTAAAAAACCTGTAATAAGAGGTAGCCCTCAAGGGCTTAGAAATTAGCATACGAGCCTATCTACGTTTAGTTTCAACTAAGAATAACAAGAAAACAAAGCAAATTTCATAATAAAAGTAAATTAGAAAGTTGATTAAAATTACAAGTCCTATCTGAATTATGAAAGTTTAATTTTGACTAGACTGTCCCTTTAAGTATGGTAAAGTGTACATGACCCTGCTAGATTCTACACAGTAATTGCCTAGACCACTGGTTTTCAAACCTGTCCTCAGACCTCCCTAACAGGCCACATTTTGAGGATATCTGAACTAGAGCACAGGTGAAACAATCAACTGATTAGTAAATACTGTTATTTTACCTGCTCTCTTCCAAGGTTATTCAGAAAACCTGGACTGTTGGGGAAGCCATAGGACAAGTTTGAAACCAGTGGCTTGGAGCATATTTTCTCAATTGCGGTACCCAGGGCACACTAACAGGACAGATTTTCAGAATATCTGGACTAAAGCATATGCAAAATAAACATGTAATGAGTAAACATAGTTATTAATCTGCTCTCACGCAAAGTAATCCTGTAAATCTGTGCGGTTAGTGAGTAAGTAAAGCTGTTTAATCTAAAAGGAAATACATAATTTTCCACAAATGATTTCTGGGACTCTTTTTTACTAGCTAACTGGGACAACTCCCTCAGGAACAAAAAAAAATGTTAGTTTATTCAGCTCAGTAACATACATTTTTCAAGAAACCAAGCACTTTAATACATTTTGAAACATTGTGCTTTAGATGGAGAAGAGACAACTGTCATTATCATGTCCATTTGATATAGCACAATGTAATCTTCCATTATATAGAATGCTGGAAATAGCAAAATTAACAATTAGTCATCACGTCATGCTATATACACTAGTTAAAACATTTAAAGGATTAATCTTATAACCAGAGATTTACATTTTTTTTTACCAACAATCAACAAACCTAATTTTTATTACTTAACAGATAATACAAATAAAAACAACATCATAAAAAAACAATAGGGATCACAGGTTAAATCACAAGTTAAATTGTGGAAGCATAAGTCAAATGGCCTGCTTCTTTGTGATTAGAGACTGGCTGATCCAGCAAAAAATGACTAAAATATTAAAGAAATTATATATCAAAGTAGAATACCCAATTCTTGCTGCCTCCACCTTAAAAACATCTCCAAAATTTTCCACTTCCTTACATAAAGACACAACTAAGATTTTTTCCACGCTCTAATCATTTCCTGCCTTGACTATTGCAACTTCATCCTCTCCAGCCTCCCTAGCTGTCGTCTATCTCCCTTACAATCCATAATGAATGCCACTGCCAGGCTAATCTTCCTAACACGTCGCTCCTCATCTGCTGCACCTCTCTGCCAGTCCCTTCACTGGCTTCCTCTAACCTCCAGAATAAAACATAAAATCCTGACTCTAACTTTTAAAGCTCTCAATAACACTACTCCTACCTATATCTCCAACCTTGTCTCCAGATACTCTCCCTCCCGTCCCCTTCGCTCTGCTCATGACCTCCTTCTCACCTCCTCTCTTGTTACCTCCTCACATTCCCGCCTACAAGACTTCTTCTACAGACTGACCCCTATTTTGTGGAACTCTCTGCCTCGCTCTACACCACTCTCCTCTAATTTTCAAACTTTCAAGCACTCCTTAAAGACTGCATGTAATATAAACTAACATTTTTCTATCTTAGTTCCTCCCCTCTTTGAATTATCCAATTGAACCCCCTTAGCATGTAAGCCTACAATCCTTGCTGCTTTGTAGATCACTTTCATAAGAGATTATTTACAACAGTTAAACTCTTGGCAGGGCCCGCTATCCCTTTGTCTCTCATAACTGTCACAATGCATATTAGACCCAAGTCTTTAGCGCTGCGGAATCTGTTGGCACTCTTTAAATAACTGATAATAATAATAATAATAATACCCAACTACTGTGTAGTGGATAAGCTTTGGACCAATGTAGTGCAAAAAAACTGGCCAAATGGGACAGACAGAGACAGGAGTTGTAGGGTAAGATTTTAGCTCTAATTAAGGGCTAGATTATAAGTGGAGCACAAAATATTGCTTCTGCGATACAAGTCAGGTGCAATGCACAACCTCGCGTTCGCACTGCACGGAAGCTTTGCACTCAATATATAGCACACTTCCATAGGCTCCAGTGGGAGCCTTGTTCTCATGTGGTGAGACACGTCATGATAACCTAGCGAAGGGATTAAGTCATGCAGTGATGGTCAGCAAATTGTGTTTATATGTGTATATGCACATTAATACATAAATATATATATTAATATTTATACTTTTATATATATATATATATATATATATATATATATATATATATATATATATATATATATATATATATATATATATATATATATATATATATATAAGAACACACAGCCAATGTAAAGGCACTTTTTAGTGCTGTTTTTATTCTAACACCCCACCAACTTTAACACCATAGAACTACATTGTGTAGTTGTTTTTTAATCAAATTAAAGATGCTATATTTTTTTTTATATAGCAACACTATACATACTTTTGGGGCCAATTGGGGGTTATTTATAAAATTAGCCAGAGATCTTGTAATGGCTTGTTATCTATCATGCACCCATAAGCGGGGACGAACCTAAGGGGGTGTACACCCTCTATTTGTACCTTACACAGGCTTATACACATGGGAATTATGCACTTAACTCACTCTTATGGATCTAGTACCACAGAAGATTTGTAATTTTTCACCATACCTCTGATTTCCTACACGAAAATGAAAGAAAACTTATATATGATGATTGCATAAAAAGTATGTGCAGGATCAAAAAATATAGAACAGTTAAATACTAGTTATACGGAACGTTCCATTTTAGTTCATTTCCCTACTAAAAATATCCATTGATGTTTCAGAATTTGTAATTATTATTTTTTTAACAGTAAGATAATAACACCTTCTTGTTTTATTTTATAAACATCACCATTTTTACAAGTGAACTAGTTAATTGTGTTTTTAATCTAAAATGACATGAAAGGGATGCATACCAGGGACATGATAGTCACAATTTCTAATTTACATCTGCCACTTTGTCCTGGTATTCTGTTTTTGAAACTTAGTGTCTTGAGCACAATATTATTATATTATTATAAGCATTGTGGCAAACACTCTAGAAACATGCACAGTCCTGAGCTTTACAAACTTACAAATAATATATATATTTATTTTTATTTTTTTATTGCATCTTCACCTGCATTTTTAGTTTTTTTTTTCCAGAGTCTGCCCAGACATCTTCTCTGGATTTTTGTTTCTCAATAAAGAAGACTAAGAATGATACAGTCAATCAGTGGCTGTAATGTCCAAGCCATTTGTGTGAATGAGAATGTATACCTGAGTGCTTGTTGTCATGGGGAGGAAAGAGAGCTTAAAGCACATTGCACATGCTCAGTACCTTCTTTAAAGGGACAGTCTAGTCCAAAATAAACTTTCATGATTAAGATAGAGCATGTAATTATAAATAAATTTTCCAATTTACTTTTATCACCAATTTTGCTTTGTTCTCTTGGTATTCTTAGTTGAAAGCTTAAACTAGGAGGTTCATATGCTAATTTCTTATACCTTGAAGGCCACCTCTTTTCAGAAAGCATTTTAACAGTTTTTCACCACTAGAGGGTGTTAGTTAATGTATTTCATATAGATAACACTGTGCTCATGCACGTGAAGTTACCTGGGAGCCAGCACTGATTGGCTAAACTGCAAGTCTGTCAAAAGAACTGAAATAAAGGGGCAGTTTGCAGAGGCTTAGATACAAGATAATCACAGAGGTAAAAACTGTGTTGGTTATGCAAAACTGGGGAATGGGTAATAAAGGGATTATCTATCTTTTAAAACAATAAAAAATTCTGGTGTAGACTGTCCCTTTAAAATGTATTGCAACAGAGTAAGAAGGACGGACTCTGTAAAGAAAGGGCTAGCTTCTAATTAGTTATTGAGTAGTACATTTGCAAAGACATTCATTCCCTGCTGTTTCATTTTAAACAGCATTATATTGACCTTTTTATGGAAAGATTTAAGAATATAGTTTAATCACTTCTTAGTCTTTAGTTTCCTTTTGAATAAAAGTTCTAATGAACACTTGTCTTCCTAATGGCACTTTTAAAGGAATGGAAAGGTCAAAACTGAAATTTGCATGGAACTATTTCAAATTTAAATAAAAGGATTTTTGCATTATACTTCCATTAGCAAAAATGATTCAAGTAAAAGTTTTATTACTGTTTTTCAGTGATATATGCATAGGGTGACCATATTGCCGCCGGTTTAAAATGGGACACATATGAAAAATACATAGTCAGGGCTGTTTTCAGGGCTGTTTAAAGAAATGTTTTGTATAAGAACCCTGTCATATGTATTTTTCATATGTGTCCCTTTTTAAAGCGGCAATATGGTCACCCTATATATGCACATATGCTGTTAGTGCCCGTGCACTACACCTTCTCAGACAGTCAGCAGTGGATTTTATGATATAAATTAAGTTTTTACACACGCAATACATACCACCACCAGTTCTCTGAGTTTGAATACTGATATACAGGCGATCACAGCAGTATTAACTTTTATTAGAAGCATTTTTGCTAATAGAAGTATACTGCAAAAATGCTTATATTTAATCTGGAATGTACTCATGCACATTACTAGTTTGACCTTTCTATCCCTTTAAGGAAACCAGGCCAATACTAAAGCAAATGACCCAGTGCTTTTCATCTTCATTACTCAAGATTTCTAACTAGGGACATTTTAACATTCAAAAACATACAAACAAAATGTCATATTGTGTCTGACATATTTTGAATAATGCTTTTCAACCTACTTTTTTTTATATATCCTAACCTCAAGCCTATGACTTCAAATAAATGTCCTATTTTTCTCCCACTCCAATTTCTGCAACATTTTCATGTTCTCATTTACACTGCTTATTACTTGAAACCTAATTAAATTGCTAAGCTTTTAAATGATTACAATATATCTCCTTTATATCACTCCTACTGCAATTCTACAACTAACATGTGTCTTCATTTTATCTAAGGCTTAAAACTCTTTTAACTCAATGCTAAGTTGCTAACCTACACTAGAATTGGATTACCTCCCACAACTTAAATTATGTCTCATTTTCAATTATTTACACCTACATCTCATACGTTTTTCATTTAATGTCCAGCCAAAATATTACTCAAAGTACCTTCTTATATAGCCACTCAATTAACTTCCAGTATATGACTAGCAATTCTATGTATTTTTTCTTATTTAATGGAGCACTGCAATCAAAATCATTCTCCATGGCCTCTATTTATCAAGCTGTCAACCGCAAATACGCTGGAATTCCGCAGCGTATTTGTGGCGAGCCTGATTCGCCGTAGTTATCAAACCCTACACACCGGCAAAAGTAGAATATAGTGACGTAACATACGATCCGGCGGACTCAGTCCGACACAGATCGATGGTTACGTCACTACAGATGTTCCAAACGCAAGTTCGGCACAATCTGACTACTTTTGGTAGTTATCAAATACCTACCAGGTACGCTCGGCACTATTCCGGCCCGGCGGATGCCATAGGAATTAGTGGGAGTCTGACAGCAGTGAAAGATCATGTTCACTGCTGCCCGATATCCCATTGATTCCTATGGGAACGTCTACACCTAACACCCAACATGTACCCCGAGTCTAAACACCCCTAATCTGCCTCCCCTACACTGCCGCCACCTACATTATTCATATTAACCCCTAAACCGCCGCTCCCGGAGCCCACCGCAACTCTATTAAAGTGTTTAACCCCTAAACGGCCGCTCCCAGGCCCCGCCGCAACTCTAATAAATGTATTAACCCCTAAACCGCCGCTCACGGAGCCCACCGCCACCTATATTATATCTATTAACCCCTAATCTGCCGCCCCCTATACCGCCGCCACCTACATAAAGTTATTAACCCCTATCCTGCCGATCCCGGACCCCGCCGCAACTAAATAAATTGTTTAACCCCTAAACTGCCGCTCCCGGAGCCCACCGCCACCTACATTATACTAATTAACCCCTAATCTGCCCCCCCTACACCGCCACTATATTAAATTTACTAACCCCTAAATCTAAGTCTAACTCTAACCCTAACATCCCCTTACTTAACTATAATTTAAAAAAATCTAAATAAAAATCCTATAATTAACTAAATTATTCCTATTTAAAACTAAATACTTTCCTGTAAAATAAACCCTAAGCTAGCTACAATATAACTAATAGTTACATTGTAGCTAGCTTAGGGTTTATTTTTATTTTACAGGCAAGTTTGTATTTATTTTAACTAGGTACAATAGTTATTAAATAGTTATTAACTATTTAATAACTACCTAGCTAAAATAAAGACAAAAGTACCTGTAAAATAAAACCTAACCTATGTTACACTAACACCTAACACTACACTATAATTAAATAAATTAATTAAATTAACTACAATTAACTACAATTAATTAAAATTAAATAAACTTAACTAAAGTACAAACCCCCCCCCCCCACTAAATAACAGAAAATAAAAAAATAATTACAAGAATTTTAAACTAATCACACCTAATCTAATCCCCCTAATAAAATAAAAAAAGCCTTCAAAATAATAAAAATTCCTACCCTATACTAAATTACAAATAGCCCTTAAAAGTGCTTTTTGCGGGGCATTGCCCCAAAGTAATCAGCTCTTTTACCTGTAAAAAAAAATACAATACCCCCCCAACATTAAAACCCACCACCCACACACCCAACCCTACTCTACAACCCACCCAATCCCCCCTTAATAAAACCTAACACTACCCCCCTGAAGATCACCCTACCTTGAGACGTCTTCACCCAACCGGGCCTAAGTCCTCAATGAAGCCGGGCGAAGTCTTCATCCAACCGGGCAGAAGAGGTCCTCCAGATGGGCAGAAGTCTTCATCCAGGCGGCATCTTCTATCTTCATCCATTCGATGAGGAGCGGCTCCATCTTGAAGACATCCGACGCGGAGCATCCATCCAGACCGACGACTACCC
The DNA here is from genome assembly GCF_027579735.1 of Bombina bombina. NCBI lineage: Eukaryota > Metazoa > Chordata > Amphibia > Anura > Bombinatoridae > Bombina > Bombina bombina. The sequence goes on from NC_069500.1 coordinate 1,325,975,621, forward strand.
GATGAATGAATATTCCTTTAAATGACGTCATCCAGGATGGCATCCCTTGAATTCTGATTGGCTGATAGAATTCAATCAGCCAATCAGAATTAAGGTAGGAAAAATCCTATTGGCTGATGCAATCAGCCAATAGGATTGAGCTCGCATTCTATTGGCTAGTCTAGTCAGCCAATAGAATGCAAGCTCAATCCTATTGGCTGATTAACTTTATTTAATTGCGGGGGGCTCCGAGAGCGGCGGTATAGGGGGTAAAACAGTATAGTATAGTGTGGGTGCTTAGTGACAGGGTAGCAAGAAAGCTGCAAATGAGCCGATGAGCAGCGAGATCGATGACTGTTAGTTAACAACAGTCCGTACTTGGCGCGTGGCTTTTTGACAGCTTTCTTGATAATTTTTGGTGTATTGATGCTGTCGAATGCTAGAAAGTCGACGGCTTGATAAATAAAGGCCAAAGAGTTTACCTTTGCAGAGTCTCCCTTAAAGGGAAATAATATGCATGAACGGATTTCAGTTTTGAATATAAGCCTTTTTGCAATATACTTGTATTAGCAAAAATGCTTCTAGTAAACATCGCCGTTTCAGTGGCATACACATGTATGCTGTTTATGCCCAATACATCAGTATTCCAATACCATACATGATCAAAGAATCAGCAGTGACTTAGAGATCGCTAAATTTGTGATCTACAACACAATACACACCACCACTCTCTGAGTAGGTTATAAAAAAAGAAAGTGCACAACAAATTCATATGTCTCTGAATCTTCATAACATTTACTAGAAACTTGTTTGCTAATAGAAGTATGCTGGAGAAAGGTTCTTATTCAGAACAGAAAATTACTTATGCACATTTTAATTTTAAAATTACAATTAGGATCTTTTAAATTGCATCATTGGTTATGTAAACTACTGTATTCTGTTCATGTCTTTAACTTATGAATGAGGAAAATATTTCAAACAAGCTGTTCCCAGGGTGCTCAAATCTGTATCTTTTATCATCTTATAACAGTATTAACATTTCATCTATTTATATTGTTCATTGTTTGTTTGTATTTCAATAAGGTGCTACTTTTGCTAACATTACTTAAAGGGAAAATATACAAACATTTTCATTTAACTGCATGTAACAGACACTACTCTAAAGAATAATATGCACAGATAATGCTATAAAAATCCAATGTAAAACCGTTTAAAAACTTACTTAGAAGCTCCCAGTTTAGAACTGTTGAATAGGTTAGCTGGAACACCCACAGCAAGTGGTTCTATAGCAACAACAAAAAACAGACACTCCCCCTCCCCCTTCCTCTGCATTTGAAAAGACTCTTTTACACACACAGAAGCAAGCTGGAGTAGGTAGACACAAGTATTCTGTAGTAGGGCTTGGTTAGGAGTCTGAAAATCAGTGCAATGTTATTTAAAAATGAGCAAAACTATACATGTAAAAATAAAAAAGTTGTATAAGTTATATAAATGGATCATCTACAAAACATTTGTGCAAAACATTTAATACTGTGATTAATAAATAGCTTATTTTCCAATTTCAATTAGTTTTCTGTGTTTGTTGTAAATATCTGTTTTATCACTCCTACAGTACAACATCATGGCTAACATTACGTGCTTGACCAAATAAAGAAAGTACAATGTTGTGTATATATATATATATATATATATATATATATATATATATATATATATATATATATATATATATATATATATATATATATATATATATATATATATATATATATATAAAATTAAATGGCATTATCCTAAAATGTTTGACTGGGTATCCTACAATAATTTTACTTTCTTTATGACTCTCAATCTCAGCTAGCTAAGTTTCTTGTATAATATTCCACATCACTTTTAATACTCTAATGTCTTCCCCTTCTAGATTCTGTTGAGTATAATTTCATGCATTTGTAGCAGTAATGGGTGTGCTGGCTCAAGGAAAGTGGCCAGCTACACTCTAAAAAAGAAATACTGGACAACCAGTGGGTGATCCAATGGGGATGACTGTAGCTAGGAATGTGACAGACTCTGGCTACCCCCACTGGGTAGCTCTGCCAGAAGGGTCCTTCCTATACCTGGAACATGCCACTATGTAGTGGAGCAAAGTGATTATAGCGGAGCCCATCCAAATAACCAGACAGAACCAGTATTCGGGTGAAACAAAGAACAACTTTATTGTGGAAACACACTACTTTTATACACCAACTCATCTTGATAAGGAGCCTTATCAGACCCCCCAGATCTCCCACCATTCCGACCCCTTCAGACAGGCTGGCGTCCCCCATAGTGTCCATTGTCTTATAGGGTCCCAGTGGTGCAAAGGTAGCTATTCCGGGGTAATCCCGGGGGAGCGGTGGCATTTCCAGGGTGTCGTTGTAAAGCCCTCGGTCCCCAGATGCTACAGTCAAAAAAGCAACGTGATCCATGGCTGGTGGCTAGAGCTATGGGTGATCTAACATACACCGGGAAGGCCAAGGGGAAATAGGAGTTGTAGGGGGGTCCAGAACCCCCAGTTCCCAAGGGAGCTCCCCTCCAGCAATCACCCCACCTCTTGCCTCCCTAGGGTGTACCAATCCCAAAAAGAGTAGAGCTCTTGGGTGAAGTGCCGCTGGAGCAACCTGGTGTAAATGTCAGCTGGTATCCGGGGAAGATGGCCGGCCATTAGTTCCAGGAAGTGCAATTATCCAGCTCATTTTATCATCAACTCCATGGGTCCTATATATATATAGGTATTATACCTTATATTTTATACCAGCAATGCACATAGTTTACACTATTAATATCTATATATATATAATAGATTACATCCTTTTTTATTCTCACCCACTATTCATAGAGGTGATCATGTTTAGATTATTATTGGCATACTCTTAGTTTACATATATCCACACAAGATTAGCATTATTTTTTATATAGGGTAAACACTATTTCTCTTATACTAGAGAGGTTTATATATTCTGATAAATTTGATACACACTTAGTTATAATTAATTATCCATATAGTTACGGACACCTTTCTTATCTGTATCACATTACACATATATCACTACTTTAGTAATATAGTATTTATTTTATTGTTATTTATTTTATTTTATACATATAGTATACATCACTAACATCTATTTCATATTAATGCACTAATGACTTTCTTGTACAGGTCATTTTAACACTACACTAGCCTATTACATAGTAACATATAGCTAGGGTACTCTACACTAGTTAGATAATAAGCCTACTACAAATAAGTCACATATTGATTCATCTTCATACATGTCATTATTTAGAGAAGTTCATTACAATTTGCATTTGGGCACGGAAATATTAATAGGCTTATACAATTTACCACTTATGGGGTGATAGATATAAATATCGTTAAGGTGAATTATAATTACATTACATAACAATATACTATAGATGTATAATAATAACATTTGATTTAGACATTTGTTGTGTGTGCATTCGGATTTGGTATATTATAGTGTAGCGATAACGAGATCGGCATTAATCCCAATTTGACATCATAGCCAAAAGGCCGAGTGCTGTGAGGATAAGATCTGCCCCCTTTACACGTAATAGTATCACAAGGTCTCATAGATTGGCTGGAGTGCCTCAAAACACAGCTATTGGGTCATATTGACACACCCCAGCAGTCAGGAAGTTAACTGATCAGTTGCTGGTCATATAACATTATATACGTAGATTAACACACTATTGTTGCAAATTTAATATAGTCGCTACCTTTGGGAAGTTAGGTCAGCTGAAGTGAGGAACTGGAGAGGTGACTTTCAGATTCTAAATATAGCTGAGAGTAATTTTTTTTTTTAGGAATCTGGCGAGGGCTGATGCACGCCCATAAGCCGTCACTCACACACATAGTGCTATGGGATTGGTTGGCAATGCACACCCACAGACCATCGCCCACACATATGGTATTGGGAAATCAGTTGGGAACCCGTAACAAATAGATAAAGCCTTGCATTTCATTCATATATAACAAACTGGACGCAACAACTTGTATGACATTTTAAAGAAATTAAAGGATAGGAGTGCACTGTTAATAAAGTTGAGGGTTTTATTTCAAATTTGGCGATAAATGATACACGCCCACAAGCCATCATCCATACATATGGCAATGTGGGAGTTGTTGCGATACACGCCCAGAAGCCATCACTTACGTATACGACATTATGAGAGCAGTTAAACGCTTTTAACAAACAAACAAAGCATTGCATTATATTTGCATATAACAAGCTGTAAATAAAACTTAGGAAATGTAGAAGCTATTGACCGTATGATGATAAAACAAATAGTTTATCCACACTCATAAAGAGGGATCGTCCATAAAGGTATGAACTAACTACATGGGTGGTATATCTCTTTTTTGTCAAAATGTTACTATAGACACTATGTTTGTTGTCTTTTAAAAAAGGTTCATTGTAAGATCTGTCATATATAAGTTTAAATATTAGCTAAACTACTAAAGCAGATCTGTACACAGTATGTGCTATACATTCCTATACTTTTATTAAGGAAAGTGAGTTTTGGTTGTGAAGGTCACCATAGCAACATTTGCATAAGTAATTGTAAAACTGGGTGTGACTTATATTTCAATTGATTTTAGGTGTTTAAATAGGAGACTTCAGTGATGGATCAGTATTACTTGCCTGAGGAAACAGAGTGGTCAGCTCTGAGAAACGCGTAGCATGTTTTACTGATCATATTTTATAAATTGTTTTATTTTTATATAAAGTGCTTTTTTTATACTTCTGGAGTCTCCTGTATTCTCTCTTTGAGCATTATAACACCTTGGACTACCTTTGCCGGAGTGATATATGCGCTGGGCCACTGTAATATACCCAGCAGGTTCCATTAGCACTACAGTGTGCTCCATACTTTGTGAGTATATCTCTGAAGGGTGTAGTTGGTGGGTTCACACTTTGCTAACTAACCTGCACTAGGAGTCGCCCTCTGCATATCTTTCTACCATTAGTTCCAGGAGCCTGGCCAGCCGGAGACGGGTTGGGTGGCCAGAGATCAGTTCTTCCGTGAGAAGGTACAAAATACCAAACAAGTAAAACCAAGTGTCTGGGAGAGCGCGAATGCTCTGAAAAGTCCAAATCCGGTGAGAAATCGCAGGAAGCTAGGTAGTAGGAGTGGGGGTTTAACCTTGGCAGCCTGGTATCCGTGACAAGGAACATCTACATTTGAACACAAAGTGAAGCTCAAAGCTTTTACATGATTTCTTTCCATACCAGCAAGATTTTGATTATCAGGTTCAAAGTTAAAATCTTTCATCTAATGTCTCCATGATGGTGGCTCTCTAAGCTGTTTCTCATGCACATGGTCTCATACTTCCCAAACACTGTGATTGGGGCCTATCTGTGTAAGGGAGGAAATAGGAGGACTCTAGTTGCATCACCTACTGTCGGTTAGGGATAAACGTAACAAGCAGCATTGCTATAAAATGGAGCAGCACCAAAATCAAAGTTTTTACCTTTGTGCATCCCCACTGCTAGCCACCCAATAAAGCAATTCAATTTAAATTTGTAGAAAAAAAAATGATAATAGAGGTAAATTGAAAACTTTTTTTAAAAATTGTATTCTCTGTCTGAATCACAAAAGAAAATGTTTGGGTTTAATTTTACTATAATTTAGCTAGAGGGGAAGATTAAAGGGACAGTCAATTCCAAAATTGTTATTGTTTAAAAATATAGATAATCCCTTAATTACCCATTCCCCAGCTTTGCACAACCAACACAGTTATATTAATATACTTTATAACATTTAGACCTCTACATGTTTGTCTTTTTCTAAGCCACTATAGACAGTCTCTTATCACATGCATTGTTATGAGCAGTTCACAACAGGTGACTGCTAATTCCTGTGGGCCATATAGATAACATTGTGCTCACTCCCAAGAAGTTGTGCAGAACACAGCACTAAATGGCTAAAATGCAAGTCAATAGATAATAAATAAATGGCCATGTAATCAGGGGGCTGTGAAAAGAGGCTTAGATACAAGGTAATCACAGAGGTACAAAGGATATTAATATAACTGTGTTGGTTATGTAAAACTGGGGAATCGGTAATAAAGGGATTGTCTATCTTTTTAAATGATAAACATTTTGTAGTTGACTGTCCCTTTAAGGTTATATAATACCCCATTCCTCCATAGAAAAAGTCCTTGGGGGCCTTTGGGAAAGGTGACTATATTAGTGGAACAAATGACCTCCTTTCCAACAAGGGACCTCCAAACAAAAAAAAGCGGGATAGCTGCATAAAATTAGTTTTTAGAGAACATCTAAAATATTGGGGCCGATTTACCATTGAGCGGCTGGACATGATCCGCTGTCTGCCGCACATGGATAAGTGCCTACGCTGTCTGCATTTATCATTGCACAACAATTTCTGGTGAACTGCTGATGCAATGCCGCCCCCTGCAGATTTGTGGCCAATTGGCCGCTAGCAGGGGGTGTCAATTAACCCGATTGTATCTGATTGGAATGATTGCTGTCCGCCGCCTCAGAGATCTTAAAGCCGCTGCTTCTTAACTTCCACTTCAGGCGAACCTGAAGCGGAGTGGGTCAGAAGCAGCATCCGCTGCTTTTTGAAATCGACCCCACTGTATTTTTTTTTAATCCAAGAGAGCACAATATTGTTATTCAGGGTGAAAAGCCTCTTAGTGGTCTGGTGTTTACTGTAAATTGAACAAGATGCACATCGATTTACAAACTAAGGCTACAATATTTTCATTTCTCTCTGTCCCGTGGTACTCATTGACCTCTCCTTATCTGCAAGACACTGAAATGATTTCCTCTGTAACTTATCCGGTCATCTTTCACTGGATCCCATGTATAATTTCCTGTGCCTTTGCATTCAGAGTTGTAGCAGCTTTATTCCTAGATAATTATTAAATTAGAACAACCTTACGCAGAAGTAAACATTTTTTTTCAATTCATAAAACGTCTATTAAACTGCTCGTCTGCTCAGTACGTCCCCTCATTTGAATAGGCTTTGGATTGTAAGTTTTTAGTAACAGGACTTTCCCTTTCCGTATTTGCTTTGTTTTACGTATCTGTATTTCTTTACTGAATTTGGCAGTACTTTACGCCCCGGTTTCTTTTTGCAGAGTGTAACCCCGGAGGCATGCAGTTATTTTCTATGTACCCCAGCTGCAACACATGATCACAAACTCTCATATGAGCAAAACTGGGAATCTTGTGCATCCCATGATTTCATATACTAGAACAATTAAAGGGATACTAAACCCAAATTTTATTCTTTCATGATTTTAAGCAACTTTCTAATTTACTCTTATCATTTTTTCTTCATTCTCTTGGTATGTTTATTTGAAAAAGCATGAATGTAAGTGTAGCAGCCAGCCTATTTTTGGTTCAGTACCCTGGGTAGCACTTACTGATTGGTGGCTACATTTAGTGCATGGGTATTACAAGTTAAGCACAATGTGAACACAACCTTGTGTTTGCATTGCCTGGAAACTTTGCGCTCGCTGACCAGCAAATCCCAAGACATCTAAGTAGGGTTTCCTGGCTTTCATTTATTTCAAGGGATCTTCCTTTTTGCCAAATCTTTTTTTTTACAATCTACAAGGCTCCCTTATTTATCTGTTCTTTGAAATTTTTCACATGTTAATCATTTTGATGCTTCTAACAGTTTTATGTCTATTCCCAATGTGCCCCCTGCTGAGCTCCTATGAGCCTACCTAGATTAAATCTTTAACAAAGGATACCAAGAGAGCAAATACAATTTGACAATAGTGGCTAGATTTATTATCAGTCAAGCGTACATGGTTTGCTGTTGAGAATCATTTCCGCTCAACATCGCTAAATGCCGACAGCATACGCTGTTGAAATTTAGGGGCCCATTTATCAAGCTCCGTATGGAGCTTGAGGGCCCGTGTTTCTGTTGAGCCTTCAGACTCACCAGGAACACAAGTTATGCTCCATAACCTGTCCGTCTGCTCTGAGGCGGCGGACACACATCGCCGCAATTCAACCTGATCGAATACAATCGGGTTGATTGACTCCCCCTGCTAGTGGCCAATTGGCCACATATCTACAGGGGGTGGTGTTGCACCAGCAGTTCACAAGAGCTGTTGGTGCAATGCTAAATGCGGAGAGCGTATCCGCATTCAGCGAGGTCTGTCGGACATGATCCGCAATGTCGGATCATGTCCGACAGGCCTTTCATAAATAGGCCCCTCAACATTGACAAGCATTTCTAGTGAAATGCTTGTGCAATGCCGCCTGCTGCTCGCTGTATCAGATTGGGATGATTTCTTATGATCGCTGCTTCTTAACTTATGTTTCAGGTGAGCCTGAAACAATGGGACTCAGAAGCAGCATCTTTTGTATAACTGATTTCCTATAATGTGTTGATTCCCAACATAAGATATAAGCAACCAAACACAAAAAGTCTCCTATTGCTTCTTTAGTTATCACAAGACTACCAAAATGAATATCCTCTACAATACTTATAGCCAGCTTACGAGTGCCGTGCTTATAGTTACACAAGAGCGATAAGGGCTTTATCACGGGTGTTTGCACGCATCTGGTCTAGCACTCGTATTACAAGTTAAAATAAATCGATCGCTTGAGCACAAATGAAGTTAACGGGCGTCAGGATATCGCGCCCATTTTCACAAAACAAAAAAGTGTCAAAAATACATTACAAAGTACAGTTAAACTTACAATAACACCTTCTAATAAAAAGTATTAAAATTGCACAAAAAAGGGCTCATAGATATAATGTCTCAGGTATTGGGGAAAAAAGGCAGGCAAAGGGTTTTAACATATAGATACATATGTAAACATGTTTAAATGCGTGTACGCATGTATGTGTGTATATATATATATGTGTGTATACATTATTTATTGTAAATATCTCACATTCCAATGTTCTGCATATAGCAGTGTATGTTGTATGTATTTCTTAATAAATATTTATATATATATATGTATATATCTATACCTATATATAATCATGTGTGTATATATATATATATATATATATATATATTGTACAAAAATACCATCAGATATATGTAGAAATATGTAGTTATGAATAAATAGATAATATTCTGCTATGTGAAGAACATTGGAATGGGAAATATTTACATTTACATGTCGAGTTAATGCACTTGAGAACATGCAATAGTGTTTGCGCGAGTAGGATGTTTTTTCCCACTGTTTTTGCTATATTGACTTCCATGGGGGAATAAGTTAACACGATCGTGATATTCGAAGTTCAGCATCGGGTTAGTGCGCAAGCAAAAACTTTTTATTTTCAACTTGTAAAATGAACACTACCCAATGCGAACCAAAAACCTTACTTCTAGCGGAATTACTGCAGGAGCATTAAATACCTCTCCACTTGTAATCTGGCCCTTAGTATCCATACTGAACAAAAAGAGATTTTTTCTTTAACCAGCATGAATTCATGTGTGCCATTCACTCCACTGCCACACATTCAATGGATAAAAAAGATTTGATGCCATTTTTAAAGAGACAATTGAGGAATCCAAGAAATTGGTAATTCAGATTAAGCATACCAAGTTCTTGCGTGACCAAAAGGATTATACCTCAGGTAATGTCTATATTTGGCGGCGACGCCAAAGAAATAGACAGTGGTCTAATCTAGAGGAATTTGAGCATACTACTGATAATACCATTCCTTATAAGAATAAAAATAAAAACAAGAACAAGAGAAGAAGGGGTCAGAGTTATAATAAACAGAGCAAATCAACAGGAATGGAATTAGAACAGGATGGTACTAAGAAAGTGTCATTTTTTTCAGGGGGTGATACCTCCGAGGAGGATAGGTTTGCCTCAAGTTATGAGGGAGGCTCCAGTGATGATCAGGTATCTGAGATTGAGAATCAATTGGAAACAGTTTGTGCTTCAACTTCTACTAGTGTTCCCTTTAAAGGAATATTAAAGAATTTGGCTCAACAAGGAGCAAAACCTAAATCAAAATTGGGGTCCAACCAGTCGCAGTGCTCTAAACCCCAGGTTTTTCAGGGGGCTCAGGACCCACACGAAGGGGGGGGAGGGGGCAAGCAGAGTATAAGAAATTCAAACCCCAAGACAGGAGATCAGGAACAACAGAGATACCCCTTGAGGGCCGTGAGAACCAGAAAACAGAACAAGTATGTCTAGATGCGGTCATTAATATTTCCAAACATTATCTAACTGATTTTGAGCGTAAGGTCCTTAATTATGGTCTCGGATTTGTTCCGGCTAAGAAGTTTGATCTTTTTCAAACAATTGTAGATGTCAGCAAATTAATTAGAGACCTTACGGTTCATAAATACTTTTCAGGTTCAGAGCCTAATACTGATACTCTGGATATGAGAAGGGATTTGTCAGTTGGAACATCTGAAAATTTTGATTTTAGGGATACTTGTACACTACTGTCCCTTGAAAGTTTATCTAACGAGGGAAACACTGGGAACATGGGTTCTGTTACTGTTGTCCCTAAACTTAGGTCACCATCTACTTTTTATCCAATGCAAGTACGAGGTAAGGCGCTTGAAGTCTTCCATAAAAGAGTGGTGGAGGATCTCACCAAATTGTCCATGACGGCCGCAGTGGGGCCCCATAATCTTACTCTTAAAGAAAAATCAACCTTGACTGATTTAAGGAATAATGATCATATTGTGATTAAGCAGTCTGATAAGGGCGGCAACGTGGTTGTCATGGACAAAGAATACTATGTGAGCGAGGCCCTTCGCCAGTTAGAAGACTGTTATACATATCTTGGTTTACCAGGAAATCCGACATTGAAATACTCAAATGAGCTGAGGCATTGGGTGGATGAAGCGGTGGAGGATGGGATAATTGATCATGCAACTGCTGAAACAATGATTGTTAGTAATCCGGTTGTTCCCATCTTCCACCACTTACCAAAGATTCATAAGAGTATTGTTAATGTGAAAGGTAGGCCGATTGTGGCCGATATTGGCTCTTTATTAGAACCATTATCCAAGTGGGTTGACTATTTTCTTCAACCCTTGGTGAAAAGGCTCCCAAGTTACATCAGGGACACAACCCATGCCATGTGTGTGATGGAGGATGTGTCTTGGAAAGAGAAGTACAGTTGGTTGACAATTGATGTTGTCTCCTTGTACTCATCCATCCCTCACACACATGGCCTGAGAGCAATTGAATTCTATCTTGACCTTTATACGGATCTTTCGGATAGAATGAAAGAATTTATTGTAGGATCTGTTAAATTTTTGCTTGAGCATAATTTCTTTATGTTTCAGGGTCGCTACTATCTCCAGAGACGTGGGACCACTATGGGGGCTAAATTTGCCCCCTCCTACGCCAACCTCTTTATGGGGTGGTGGGAGAGGGCCCACGTCTATGGAGATAGTGGAACAAATCCCTCAGATCAAGTCATCAAGTACATACGCTATATTGATGACCTGCTCATAATTTGGTCAGGTGATCATACTTCAGCTAAGAGGTATGTGGATTATCTGAACACAAATGAAGTTGACATCCAGTTCACCTTTGAATGGAATAAAACTGGTATCTGCTTTTTGGATATAGTCCTTAAAGGTGTTCCAGCTGAAAACAAGGTTGTCTCGTCCCTCTATAGGAAGCCCATTGCTGGTAACACTGTGTTACATGCTAAAAGCAGCCATCCTGAACATGTCTTTGGCGGTATTGCCAAGGGCCAATTCATGAGGGTGCGACGCAATTGTATCCAGCAAAGTGATTTCCAGAGGAAAAGTCGAGACCTGTGCAGAAGGCTTAGACAAAGAGGCTACCCACGAGAAGTTGTATATAAAGCTCATTCTGAGGTAAAGAAAATGGACAGGGCAGCAATGTTAAGAGATGTTTCTAATAAAAGGAAGCTCCCATCCACTAACACCAAACCAAAATTTGTAACTCAGTTCTCTAATCAGTACGGAGATGTGTGCAAGATTATTGCGAAGAACCTTCCGATACTGATGGGAGATAAGCAATTGAGGGACAAAGTTGAGGGAGGTTGTATGTTTGTAGCGAGGCGAGCTGCCTCGCTGGGTAACATACTATCTCCAAGTCTACTGAAGGAACCATCTGCTAGTAACTCATGGTTGACACATGAGGGTACTTATAGATGTGGCAGACGTACATGCACCTCTTGTGACCACATCAGAATGGGCAGATCATTTGTATCTGGTCATTCACTAGGGGATGCATTAATTGTAGGAGTACCTACATTGTCTATCTCATTGAGTGCACTTGCTGTTCAAAATCCTATGTAGGTAGAACGACTAGGGATGTTGGTACTAGAATTAGGGAGCATCTATCCTATATCTCGAGTGATAAACCATGTTCTGCCCTTTCCAGACATTTTTTGGATATTCACTATGGAGATGTCACAACTTTTAAATGGCAAGCAATAGAGCAAATCCCTAAGTCCCCTAGGGGAGGGGATAGGCTAACTACCTTATGCAGACAAGAAACCTACTGGATATTCAAACTGAATTGTTTGGTTCCAGTAGGTTTCAACTCTGAACATGATATACTCAATTTTTGGCACAGGTGAATTAAGCCATTATTAGTGCCGGTTAGTATCAGCAGTTGTCTTTAAACAACTGTGTGATTTATATGCTAAGTTTAATAATACTAAATAAAGGCCAGGCTAATTAACTACTGTCAAATTTAATCTAATTCGTTTATTTATAATGATAAATTGGTCTGTTAAATTGTAATTTTTATCTCCCCCTCTGATGTTCATCAAATTTGTTTATAATAGTATAATTATTATTACTAATGGCAGCTCTTTAAACATACATTGTACACTAATCCAGGGTCTATGTTTTGAATTAAAATTATACATAGGTTTTCTTCTCATATCTTTATAATGCATTTAATTGTATCGAGGTGTTTGTCATGTAGCAATTGTTATTAACCAATCACTGTGGTTTTAACCTTTTTTAAGGGTAGTTGCATGTGTGTGTCATTGTGTCTATGATTACGGTCCTGTGTGACCGAAACCGGTCAGACGATTCAGCTTGGCTGCATGTTTGTCATTTCCTGTTTCCAACTTTTAAATAACATGGATTAAAGATTTGTTCGTTTATGAACTGAGTGAGGATCAGTAATTTTTTCTCCTTTTTCAATGAATATTCTGCTATGTGAAGAACATTGGAATGGGAAATATTTACATTTACATGTCGAGTTAATGCACTTGAGAACATGCAATAGTGTTTGCGCGAGTAGGATGTTTTTTCCCACTGTTTTTGCTATATTGACTTCCATGGGGGAATAAGTTAACACGATCATGATATTCGAAGTTCAGCATCGGGTTAGCGCGCAAGCAAAAACTTTTTATTTTCAACTTGTAAAATGAACACTACCCAATGCGAACCAAAAACCTTACTTCTAGCGGAATTACTGCAGGAGCATTAAATACCTCTCCACTTGTAATCTGGCCCTTAGTATCCATACTGAACAAAAAGAGATTTTTTCTTTAACCAGCATGAATTCATGTGTGCCATTCACTCCACTGCCACACATTCAATGGATAAAAAAGTAGGTCCTAGCCATGTATTGGATATTGAATGGTACAGCGTAGGTCAGTCAAAAGGCTGAAGAACTTAAGTCCAGAATTAGAACAGTTGAAAGTATGTTATTAGAGGCTGCTATACCCTTTCTTAATACAAAGATCAACGCTTCATACATGCCCTGGAGCCAGTCTCAGAGCTAAGAAAGTATGATGGGGCTTTACTATGTTCTTTTCATCATCTATTTTCCATAGCACTGGTTATTTGTTTAGGGTTGATCTATTTAAATTAAGCAATTTGTACTAAAAATGATAGATCCTTATATGCTGAGAAGTTTGCATCGAAAAGTATGTTTATTTTGTAAATGTATGTAGTATATTTAGTTTAAATACATGTAGTAAACTAAACTAAATTTCACAATATATTTATTCAACTGACAGAAAAATAATGTGTACCAAATTAGAAGCAAATACAAGTCAAATTTTAGTAAAAATATTTCAGTTTAATTTGTATTTACTGCAATACAATAATTTATATCAGTGTCTGGCGCTCTCCTGTCAAGCCTGGTGATCAAAGGATTCTCCAATTTAGACAGAAATTGTAGTGCAGACTTCACAGGGGCTGAACTCACTGAATGCTCAAAAGAAAAGGGTGGAACTCTCCAGCACTGAGCGATCTCTCTCATTTCTGTATATGAAGGAGAGACAAGCCAGTGCAATATAGCACTGTATGATATGAGAGTTTTGTTACACTTGCACTTTGTTCATTTTAGTTTATATTACTTTATACTTAATAGTAGGTTCATTCAGTATTATTACATTTAAGCCGCACCCTTTCTTTTTTTGTATTTTAATCAATTTAAATTTAGATCTATCAGTGATTTTACAAATTCTGATTATGTTTTTAAAGTTTCTGTGTTACTTTAAAAAATTAGGATAATACTTTTGTATTTATGTATATTTTACAAATGACATTGCATTTTGTATTTGTTTCATTGTAAAACTAAAACTGACAGTTTCAGAAGGTGGGGGGGGCAGGGGAGTTCCCTGGGCATGCCTGAAACTCTTTCACAATTCCTGTGAAATTATGTAAGCATGTTAAACAAGCTAGTCTCAATGACTTATCTTGCCAGCTGTATGCAGGTGAAATTTGCTCAACATTCACAATACACTTATTTTAACTAACAGAAAAGTAATATATACTTAAATATAGACAAAAGCAAGTTACATTTTAATGAAAATATTTGTTTAATTTGTAAATGATGCAAACTGAGCCTTTATATCAGCCCCATGTGTTCTCCAGTTACCTTCTTTCTCCCATATGAAATTTTTATTCCCAAAGAGCTTAATTACTTTCTATGGAAGGCAGCTCTCATATAAATTTCCCGTTCAAATGTTATCATTATTTTATTTTAAGGAATTATTGTTAGCATCAGTATAATATGTGATCCCCAGCCAATCCAGCCATTTGTGACTGACTCTCCATATAAAAACAATTTTTTTTATGTATCTGTTCTAGAGAATTCAAAATGGACACATCTGATTAACATTCTGCTTTAATGATGTTGAACAACAGATTACATATGATAGAGAATTATCTTTCTATTGGCCTCTTGCAAATCTGACTAAATAACATTAAAATAAATTAAATGTTTGAAACATACTACAGTTAGAAGTAATATGCATGGGTATGCAAACATACTTTTCTTATGTTATTAGTGCTAGATTGGTAAATTTTAATGTGCATTCAATCCTGTTTTCTGCATTGTTCCACACCAGCTATGGTAATTAGAGAATGAGTGGGTGGCAAACAGAAATACATGTGGCTTTTCACTTAGTTGCATATAAAATACACTGCTGTGAATGTCAAATAGGACTTATTGTTGCTTAAATATTAATAAAAGTAATAGTTATTCTTGAATATTGCTAAGAACAATCTATAGTAGTTTTTCCACTTTAAGTCTAATGTGATGTGACCAAGAAAACATACTTAGGAAGTAACACAGACTTGATTGGGATGCAAAGCTCCAAAGGTGTAAACAAAAACACTATACAAATGCAGGGAGATTGCCAAGACAGATGGTATTATACACTATTTGCATATATCTAGTTGTGTGTGTAAAAAGCAGAGTAAGACATTGAAACCTAATCTGTTCATATTCTTAATATTATTATTCACTTGTAATATATAGCGATTTACTTGTCATGATAGTTTTTCAGTTACATTTAGATAGATTCAATCCCTTTATTTGAAGTTCCCACGCTGCACTAAGACTGAACAGCATCGACACAATCGACAAAGTGGGCTTTATCAAAAATGAACAGTGTTCGCTATTTTGTATGATAGATTGATAGATAAATAGATAGATAGATGGATAGATAGATAGATAGATAGATAGATAGATAGATAGTAGAAAAGATGACAGCTTACAGTCTGTTACAGAACAGGGTAAATTTAAATAAATATCAAATTAAGTTACTGGGTATTACAACATTTGTACAAATAAGAGGAGAATCTAAAGGTCTCCTATTGGTGTTGGCCGACCAACAAACCAACAAGTGATACTTGTATCAGTTATATAAAATGACTTCTCCCCTCAAAGACAAACCCATGTGGCAGACCTCCATAATATTGCGTATCCCAAAGCCTCCACTGCTTAACAACCACAGGTGATTTACTTACAGTGAAGTGAAGCAGAGTGATCTACTGTTCAACTTGGTGTCCAATTATAATTAAGCACTATGGGGCCCCTGACGGCTCACCGGAAACAGAAGTTATGAAACAGCGGTCTAATGACAGCTGCTCCATAACTTGTCCACCTGCTCTGAGGCCGCGGACAGAAATCAACCCGATCGAATACGATCGGATTGATTGACACCCCTTGCTAGGGGCCGATTAGCCGAGAATCTGCAGGGGGCGGCATTGCACCAGCAATGATAAATGCTGACAGCGTATGCTATCGTATCGTGTCCGCTTGCACATTAATAAATATAGCCCTATATATGATGTATTTTATTATACAATGAAAACAGAGAGGGGGGGTCGCACCCAAAATTGGAATTTCAAAGGTTTACTTATATCAATGTGCCAACAGTCATAAAAAATCATATAAAGAAATATTATATAAGAAAAGAAGCTATGATATAAAATCAACGCTTAAAGTATGACACAGATTGCACCAGATCTAAAGAAATTACTTTTATTTTTTGTGTATATATCTCGTGCACTTCTGGATGTTTGATATAATTTATAGATACCAATATTACTGTGTATCAACCTAGCAGATTGCAACAAAGTAACAACAGATAACAGCAATTGCTGCTAGTAAGAACAAGGTAAAAGCTTGAAACACATTCATATGCATAAACACATAGAGGGTTAGAATCATTGCTGCAGAGAGCACACGCTCTCAAAGTAGCAAACTCATCAGTGCACTCAGAGTCACTGGTCACTTAGTGTTAACAACATGCTCCAGAATCCTCCAAAACTATGGCAATGCAAGCAGGCAGATGCTTATCCGGTTTCACAGGGTTACTGCAACTTTAAAGAGTCAGTGTAAACAGGAATTTCCTTTCTTTTGCAAAACAATAAAGACAATGCTGCTTCCACTTGTATGCTTACAGCTCATCCGCTATCATAAGAACAGGATACCTTATAATCACAGACCATACAGGGCCCATTGCGGGGCCCAAGGCAGGATGACAAAATGGGCCCCCCTGTCTCCCACCCCAACCCCATCCAGACGCCGCCCCAACCCCGCCCAGACCCCACCCACAACCCTGCCCCCACATTTTTTAAAATGAAAAAAATTGGAGAAAAACCATGTAAAGTGAGAGTATACACCAATTTTCATATAACTGCATGTAATAGACACTACTATAAAAAAGAATATGCACAGATACTGATATAATAATCCAGTATAAAGCCTTTCAAAAATGTACTTAGAAGTTCTCAATTTAGCACTCACTGTTAATGAGGTTAGGCTGGGAAAGCAAGAACAGGCAGACACCGTCCCTCTCCTGCATATGAAAAGACCCATTCCACAACCTGGACTCTGTAGACATCAGTATACAGCTAAAACATTGGGGCTTGGTTAGGAGTATGAAAATCAGCTTGTTATTTAAAAATAAGCAAAACTATAGATTTTTACAAAAACACTCCTAGATGGGTGATATAAATGGGTCATCTACAAAATATTTATGAGAAGAAAAAAAATACAAATCCACAAACGTGGAGCACTTTAACATTGTATATATTGCAATATACCATTTGTACTTCTGGAACACCAATATATCTGTATATAATGAAGAATTATGCTGACAATTAGGGACAGTTGAGTTGAACTGGGCCTTATTTTTATTTGTGTTTTATGATGATAACAAGGACATTACATTGATGCAAACCTCAAACTGCAACTTAAATAGACAGTCATACATGCTATGTTAGAGAGGCCATGATAATTATTTTATCAAAAAGATGTAAAGATACAAATAAAGCTTATACAATTACAAGCATATTAACTACCCTCTCCCTCACACACAGCCCCTCCTATCTCTCTCAGACCCTCTCTCTCCCTCAGGTCACATACAACTTCCTATCCAGTCCTATTTCCTAAGAAAGTAATTCATTCCCCTGAATATATTACATATTAAACAGTTTTGCTTTGCTTTTCTGGGAAATTCATTTTTATATAAACTCATACTCTCTCTAATCCTCGTCCATTCTCGTCCATTCCCCCGCATAAAAAAAGAAACTGCCTGTAATAATGTCCTCATGCAGGCAGCACAGCACTCAAAAAAAAAAATGCAGAGAACTAGCACTACACCCAGGACTGGACTGGGACCCCTCAGCCTATCCCCCTCTTTTGTTGCAAGAGAAAGAAAGAAAAAGAGAGCACGAGAAAGAGAGAGAGAGAAAGAGAGAGAGAGAGAGAGAGAGAAAGGGAGAGCACAAGAGAGCGAGAGAGAGAGAAAGAGAGAGAAAGAAAGAGAAGGAGAGAGAGAAAGAAAGAGGAGAGAGAGAAAGAGAAGAAGAGAGAAAGAGAGAGGAGATAGAGGAAAAGAGAGCGCATGAGAAAGAAAGCATGAGAAAGCGAGAGAGAGAAAGAAAGAGAAGGAGAGAAAGAAAGAAAGAAAGAAAGAAAGAAAGAAAGAAAGAAAGAAAGAAAGAGGAGAGAGAGAGAGAGAAAGAAAGAGGAGAGAGAAAGAGAGAGCAAAACAGAGAGAAAGAGAGAGAAAAAGAGAGAGCAAGAGAGCACGAGAGAGTGAGAGAGAGAGAGAGAGAGAGAGACAGAGAAGGAGAGAGAGAAAGAAAGAGTAGGAGAGAGAGAGAGAGAGATAGAGAGAGAGAAAGAGAAGGAGAGAGAGAAGGTGAGAGAGAGAAAGAGAGAGAAAAAGAGAGCGCAAGAGAGCACAAGGGACAGAGAGAGAAAGAGAGGAGAAAGAGAGAGAAGGAGAGAGAGAGAAAGAAAGTAAGAAAGAGAGAAGGAGATAGAGAAAGAGAGAGAAGGAGAGAAAGAGAGAGAAAGAGAGAGAGAAGGAGAGAGAAAGAGAGAGGAGAGAGAGAGAGAGAGAAATAGAGAGAAGGAGAGAGAGAGTGAAGGAGAGAGAGAGAAGGAGAGAGGAGAGATATATATATATATATAGAGAGAGAGAGAGAGAAAGAAAGAAAGACAGAGAGAAAGATAGAGATAGAGAGAAAAAGAGAGAAGGACAGAGAGAGATAGAGAGAAGTAGAGAGAGGAGAGAGAGAGAGAGAGAGAGAGAGAGAGAGAGAGAGAGATAATGGATCAGAGCATTTCCAGAGTACATATAAAATGAGAGCATATGAACAGTAGTATTAACCAGACTAGTGTATTTGAGATCAAAATAATAATAAGATTTTTTTGTTGGGTGAAATGCAACCACTTTTTTTCTGTCAGATTAATGTGTTTATTGCAATCTCTGTCACTCTTTTACTAATCTGGATGATAAATGGACAGAACACAGGCAGATGCTCTCAATATGAATGTAGTCATATTTATACAGCTATACTGCACCTGCACTAAGACAGCTACTGTATTTAGAGGAATGGTTTCTTAACAATAGATACATGAGGACAATAGCAGACCATACAGTAATTTTATAACCAAAAACCTCTGTTTTATGAGAAACCCCAATAAAGTCCAGTATCAGTGAGAGTCTAAAATGGGGGATGGGGCAAAAAAAACTGTGACACAGGAAAGCTCCTCCTGGCAGAGTGTGACAACCAGTTAGTGTGAAAGGGACTCCTGAGTCCTGAACGCTCTCATCAGAGCTTGTTACAGAAGAGGGTAAAATGTGAGATTATAGGGCAGCACAGAGCAACACCAATATATACAGGGAATGGGGTCAGAATATAGGTGTGAGTGACTGGCAGTGAGGGGGATGGTGAGCATACAGAAGGTATACAGAACTGTGTAGAGGGACAAGGAGAAGTATGTGAATGGTACAGTGTCATAAAAACCAGTTTCAAAGGATATAAGAAAATAACTATATATTGAAACATAAATAACACAAGGATTGTGTGGGCACCTCCTGTGAAACACAGCAGACTATTACAGTTAGGACTAGTAACAAAAATGGTTATATTTTGGATTATCCTGCATATACCAGTTAAAGTGACAATGACATAATGAAAGTAGTTAATCTTATAGATATTTGGAAAAACATATGGCTAGATTACGAGTTTTGCATTATGGTGAAAAAGCAGCGTTATGGCTCTTTTTCACTACAGCTGGTATTACGAATCTTGCAGGTATTTCTGTACCGCACACTTTTTGGGCCGTTACGCAACGTAACTACCGCAGCTTTCAAAAAAATCCTTTTTCAATGGGACTTCCATAGCGCCGTTATTATGAGTTTGCCTGTCCGGCCAAAAAGTGAGTGGTACAGCCCATAACTACAAGATCTGTACCGTAAACTGAAAGTCAGTAGTTATGGGTTTTATGTTACAGAGCTGTAGCATAAAACTCATAACTAAAGTGCTAAAAAGTACACTAACACCCATAAACTACCTATTAACCCCTAAACCAGGGCCCTCCCGCATCGCAAACACTAAAATAAACGTATTAACCCCTGATCTGCCGCTCCGGACATCGCCGCCACTATAATAAACATATTAACCCCTAAACCGCCGCACTCCCGCATCGCAAACACTAGTTGAATATTATTAACCCCTAATCTGCTGTCCCTAACATCACACTGCAACTTACATTACTGTTATTAACCCCTAATCTGCAGCCCCCAAATTCCCCACCACTATACTAAAGTTATAAGCCCCTAAACCTAACCCTAAGTCTAACCCTAACACCCCCTAACTTTAATGTAATTAAAATAAATCTAAATAAAAATTACTATTATTAACTAAATAATTCCTATTTAAAACTAAATACTTACCTGTAAAATAAACCCTTAGCTAGCTACAATATAACTAATAGTTACATTGTAGCTATCTTAGGTTTTATTTTTATTTCACAGGTAAGTTTGTATTTATTTTAACTAGG
Source organism: Bombina bombina (assembly GCF_027579735.1). NCBI lineage: Eukaryota > Metazoa > Chordata > Amphibia > Anura > Bombinatoridae > Bombina > Bombina bombina. Next base: position 1,325,996,680 of record NC_069500.1, read on the forward strand.
TAGACTAATTATTAAATATTTACTAGCTACCTAGCTAAAATAAATACAAATTTACCTGTAAAATAAAACCTAACCTATCTTACACTAACACCTAACCTTACACTACAATTAAATACATTACATTAATTAAATACAATTAACTAAATTACAAAAAAAAACCCCACTAAATTACACAAAATAAAAAAGAAATTATCAAATATTTATACTAATTACACCTAATCTAATATCCCTATGAAAATAAAAAAGCCCCCCCCAAAAAAAAAAAAAAACCCTAGCCTAAACTAAACTGCCAATAGCCCTTAAATGGGCCTTTTGCGGGGCATTGCCCCAAAGAAATCAGCTCTTTTACCTGTAAATAAAAATACAAATACCCCCCAACAGTAAAACCCACCACCAACATAACCAACCCCCCAAATAAAAAAAAATCTAAAAAAACCTAAGCTCCACATTGCCCTGAAAAGGGTATTTGGATGGGCATTGCCCTTAAAAGGGCATTTAGCTATTTTTCAGCCCAAACCCCTAATCTAAAATTAAAACCCACCCAATAAACCCTTAAAAAAAAACCTGAAGATCCACTTACAGTTTTTGAAGACCGGACATCCATCCTCAACGAAGCGGCAGAAGTCCTCAACGAAGCCGGCAGAAGTCTTCATCCAAGCAGGCCAAAGTCTTCATCCAATCCGGCAGAAGTCTTCATCCAGGCGACATCTTCTATCTTCATCCATCCGGCGTGGAGCGGCTCCATCTTCAAGACATCCAGCGCGGAGCATCCTCTTCTCTTGATGGCTAACGAAGAATGAAGGTTCCTTTAAGGGACGTCATCCAATCAGCCAATCGGAATTAAAAGTGAAAAAATCCTATTGGCTGATGCAATCAGCCAATAGGATTGAGCTTCAATCCTATTAGCTGATGCAATCATTCTATTGGCTGTTCTATTGGCTGTTCCAAAAAAGCATTCTCTTCTGGCGACGACTAAAGCTGAATGAAGGTACCTTTAAGTGACGTCATCCAAGATGGCGTCCTTTAGATTCCGATTGGCTGATAGAATTCTATCAGCCAATCGGAATTAAGGTAGAAAAAATACTATTGGCTGATGCAATCAGCCAATAGGATTGAGCTGGCATTTTATTGTTCCAATCAGCCAATAGAATGCAAGCTCAATCCTATTGGCTGATTGGATCAGCCAATAGGATTGAAGTTCAATCCTATTGGCTGATTGCATCAGCCAATAGGATTTTTTCTACCTTAATTCCGATTGGCTGATAGAATTCTATCAGCCAATCAGAATCTAAGGGACGCCATGTTAGATGACGTCACTTAAAGGAATCTTCATTCAGCTTTAGTCATTGCCAGAAGAGGATGCTCCGCGTCGGATGTCTTGAAGATGGACCCGCTCCGCTTCGGATGGATGAAGATAGAAGATGCCGTCTGGATGAAGACTTCTGCCCGTCTGGAGGACCACTTCGCCCGGCTTGGATGAAGTCTTCTCCCGGCTTCATTGAGGACTTTGGCGCGGCTTGGATGAAGACGTCTCCCGGTAAGTTGATCTTCAGGGGGTTAGTGTTAGGGCTTTATAAGGGTGTATTGGGTGGGGGTTTTTTTTAGATTAGGGTTTGGGCGGCAAAAGAGCTAACTGCCCTTTTAAGGGCAATGCCCATCCAAATGTCCTTTTCAGGGCAATGGGGAGCTTAGATTTTTTTTAGATAGTATTTTATTTGGGGGGTTGGTTGTGTGGGTGGTGGGTTTTACTGTTGCGGGGGTTGTTTGTATTTTTTTTACAGGTAAAAAAGCTGATTACTTTGGGGCAATGCCCCGCAAAAGGCCCTTTGAAGGGCTATTGGTAGTTTAGTTTAGGCTAGGGGTTTTTTTTATTTTGGGTTTTTTTTTTTATTTTAATAGGGATATTAGATTAGGTGTAATTAGTTTAAATATCTGTAATTTGTTTATTATTTTCTGTAATTTAGTGTTGTTGTTTTTTTGTACTTTAGCTAATTTAATTTAATTTAGGTAATTGTATTTAATTTATTTAATTTATTTAATTATAGTGTAGTGTTAGGTGTTAGTGTAACTTAGATTTGGTTTTATTTTACAGGTACTTTTGTATTTATTTTAGCTAGGTAGTTATTAAATAGTTAATAATTATTTACTAACTATTCTACCTAGTTAAAATAAATACAAACTTGCCTGTAAAATAAAAATAAACCCTAAGCTAGATACAATGTAACTATTAGTTATATTGTAGCTATCTTAGGGTTTATTTTATAGGTAAGTATTTAGTTTCAAATAGGAATAATGTAGTTAATGATAGTAATTTTATTTAGATTTATTTAAATTATATTTAAGTTAGTGGGTGTTAGGTTTAGGGTTAGACTTAGGTTTAGGGGTTAATATGTTTATTATAGTGGCAGCGACGTTGGGGGCAGCAGATTAGAGGTTAATAAGTGTAGATAGGTTGCGGCGACATTGGGGCGGCAGATTAGGGGTTAATAAATATAATGTAGGTGTCGGCGATGTTGGGGGCAGCAGATTAGGGGTTCATAAATATAATGTAGGTGTTGGCGATGTTGGGGGCAGCAGATTAGGGGTTCATAAATATAATGTAGGTGTCGGCGATGTTGGGGGCAGCAGATTAGGGGTTCATAAATATAATGTAGGTGGCGGCGGTGTCCGGAGCGGCAGATTTGGGGTTAAAAAATGTATTATAGTGTTTGCAATGTGGGAGGGCCTCGGTTTAGGGGTTAACAGGTAGTTTATGGGTGTTAATGTACTTTTTAGCACTTTAGTTATGAGTTTTATGTTACATAGTTGTACCATAAAACTCATAACTACTGACTTTAAAATGCAGTAGGACTCTTGACAGGAGAGGGTGTACCGCTCACTTTTTGGCCTCCCAGGACAGACTCGTAATACCGGCGCTATGGAAGTCCCATAGAAAAAAAGACTTTACGAAGTATACGTAAGTGGTTTTGCGGTAACGCCAAAAAAGTGTGTGGTGCCCCTAAACCTGCAAGACTCGTAATACCAGCGGTAGTAAAAAAGCAGCGTTAGGACCTCTTAACGCTGCTCTTTTATCCTAATGCAAAACTTGTAATCTAGCCGTTACTTAGGAGCTTCCAATTTAGCTCTGTTTAAAAGGTTACTGGAACACAGACCCCCCCCCCCCCCCCCCCCCTTCCTTTGCATATGAAAAGACTCTTTACACAAACAGAAGCGAGCTGGAGTAGATATACGTCCTAAAACTTGAGGGCTTGGTTAGGAGTCTGAAAATCAGAGCAATGTTATTTAAAAATAAGCAAAACTATCGATTTTTTAAAAGGATCAGAAAACGAGATGTAAACTTTAAACAAATAAAGCTATACAAAAACTACTGCGCCCCTACAGGGCTGAAGGCAATATAAAATATAATATCTTAGATATAATAAAAAGATATATGTTACAAAGAAAAATCAGGCTAATATGAACCACTAGAGGAATAAATGTATTATATATTCTAGGTTAAGCATAGAAAGATACAGTGAATAGCTAGTATTAAAAGTATCAAAAAGTAAAAACAAAATGTATTTATTGTTATAACACACAGTCCATATAGCAAGAAACCAAAGGCGTTCTCCAAGATGACGTCCTGGCAGTGATCGATCTGTAAAGGACAAAGAGATATTCCTGGTGAAATACGTATGAACAAAAGGGCCAAGACCCATGCACATAGAACTACTCACAGGATTAAAGATCTTTTAGCCATTGAGAGCACTAGTGGCTCTTACGATGTGGATATCCAGGATAGAGATCCTCGCCGATGCGACCTCTCCTAGTGATTGCTGATGACGTTACCATGGTCTGCGATTCACACGGATAGAGCTGACACTTCTCCTCACACTGACCGCCAATGGGAATTATCTGACAGCCACTCGAGCCATTACTAGGGAGTGACCTGATGTTTAAAGGTGTTAAGATCACTTTGTAATCCCCAGCAATAGCATACCACAGGTGCTCAAAAAAGCTAAAAGTAGTAGCTTAAAGTGATTTAAAGGTATTGACAACAGGATTTGGGTAAAACAGTAAGAGATTTATTTAAAATATACAACAAAATAGAGCAACGCGTTTCAGCCCCTTCCAGGCCTTTATCAAACTCTGCTATTGCTGGGGATTACAAAGTGATCTTAACACCTTTAAACATCAGGTCCCTCCCTAGAATGGCTTGAGAGGCTGTTAGATAATTCACATTGGTGGTCACCGTGAGGAGAAGTGTCGGCTCTATCCATGTGAATTGCAGACCACTGTAACGTCATCAGCAATCACTAGGAGAGGTCGCATCTGCGAGGAGCGCGAGGAGTGCTCAGATCTCTATCCTGGATATCCACATCATAAGAGCCACTAGTGCTCTCAATGCCTAAAAGATCCTTAATCCTGTGAGTGCATGACTTGACCCTTTTGTTCATATGTAATTCACCAGGAATATCTCCTTGTCCTTTACAGATCGATCACTGCCAGGATGCCATCTTGCAGAACAGCTTCAATTTCTTGCTATATGGACTGTGTTTTGCATCAATAGATACATTTTGTGTTTACTTTGTGATACTTTTGGTTACTTTTAATACTAGCTATTCACTGTATCTTTCTACCTAGAATATATAATACATTTATTCCTCTAATGGTTCATATTAGTTAGTTTTTTCTTTGTAACATATATCTTTTTATTATATCTAAGATATTATATTTTACATTGCCTTCAGCCCTGTAGTAGTTTTTGTATAGCTTTATTTGTTTAAAGTTTTCCTACTATTTGCTAAACTCTTAGGGGAGAGTTTATTACTACTGCTGGAAGGTTATAGCTCTAGCGCTTTCCATTTCCTATCCACTATATAAATGGATCATCTACAAAACATTATCTTCATTCCTGAGAAATAGAAGACGTATTCACCACAAGAGAACAGACAAAAAACAGATAAGGAAGACATTTGTGTGGTTCTTGACCTTGACCATTCAGCTTTCACTCATATAATATGTTAGACCTTCTTCTAGAGTAGTAAGTCATACTCCCTAAAGGTATTTCAGTTACCAATTTCCACACAAAATCTATACTGATATTTTTAAATATCTCTACCAACATTAATTATAAGGGGGAGGGCAAAGAGGGGGAACTAAGACAACTGAAGAATAAACACAACAAAGATCAAATGATCTTTCCAGGAACATGTTAACTGGCATTTCTTCATTGATGCTTCTGGGGAACAAGCCATTTAATGAAAAATAAAAATAACACCAGTGTTCCAGTTGGATAATATACCTATATACAGCTCCACCTTTTACAGAGTGGCATACCCCATAATTTTCTTTGGTGGTCCCTATTTGAATTACTATAGTAAAACAATATTCTTATTTTACCAGGTTCTGGTACATAATTGCTAGATACAAATCCAGGCATAAGCAAACAATGTGCATATATCAACCCTTCAGTTCACAATACTTTATAACCATAATTAGTATATAAATCACAACAAAATATTTACAATTAACATTATTATGTAAAGTGAGTGCCCCTTATTTATACAGAAAAACTTAACATGGATTAATGCCCAAGGAATTGTTTAGGATAAAGGGGCGCCAATGTTTGATAAAGTATTTCTCTAGACTAAGCAATAAGCCTTAAAAGGACAGTGTACTTTTTTTTATTTCTCCCTCAATGTGTTCCCAATGATCAATTTTACCTGCTGAAATAAGTCAAATTATTTACAAAATAGCTAATTTTGACTTTTGTATACCCAACTATAGTGAACATTATAGAAACGCTATTTAAACAAGGTTTGGAAAAAATTACTTTCCTAGTAGGGGATTGGACAACGAGGTGCTAAAATATTAACTTTCCATTGTTCTATGTAAGGGCCTAATGATAAAAAAACTCGCCAGCTTGGAGAGAAATTGTATACATAGAGAAATTGTACATGTAGAAAAACTGTTGTTTTTTTACTATTATGTTGTCATTCAGTTCTTAACAACTAAAATTTGGCTTTATAAAATTGTTTGAGGAACCTCACAGTATTGACGAGACTTACATATTATCACCAGAGCAGAGAGCTTTATATAATTGGGCCCAAAATATTGGAATTACTCTGTATAGAGAGATAAGGAGGGATTTATTTAAACAAAGAAAGAAAAGATAATGAGTGAGGCCTGCTCTTCTACCAAGCTCAGCCCATTTCATTGGGTTGTTATTTAAATTAAGCAAAGTCATCTATTTTATATACAAAAATATATATAAAGGAGCGAATTCCCATACGTTTTAAACTATACATATGGTATAACAAGTCATTGAAAATATATTAAGGGGTAAACCGATTTTACAATACACTGCCCCTTTAAGTGTATTCATTAATTAGATTTGTCTTTTTATATAGAGCTCAATTTTTCAATTTATGATCTAACATTTAATTAGATAATTTTAAAAATATTTAATATTTTTGTTCATTTTTAGGAAAAATGCTTTAGGAAGACATCTTTCGCAAGATGGGTAAGATTCAATTACCCCCCCCCCATATTTATTCTCAAAAGAACTCAAAATTATATACACTTTTGACAATTTTTTATGTATGTCTAATATTTTATTACATTTTTTTAAATTTATTTAAGACTTTATACGAACCTTCTCAAATAAAGATGTCATCAATATAACACACCATTACCACCACTCTGCCATGAGGCACACTTATTAAATCAGGTAAAAATATGTTTATATAGTGACCCAAGTGATATAAAATAAAACATAAAGAGCCAGATTACTAGTGGAGTGCAAATTAACGCTTCTGCTTGAGCTTTAAACTGTTTTAAACTGCTTTAAACAGTTTTTACTCTTGCGCTAACCCGACTAGCGCAAAAAGCCTAAGTTAGAATATCGCGTGCATGTTCACGTATTCCCCCATAGAGTTCAATCGAGAAAAAATAATGGGGGAAAAACACTCCTCTTTCATGCAAACCCGATTACATATTCTCATTTGCAACATGAAAATAAGAATATTTCACATTCCAATGTTCTGCACATAGCAGAATATGTTCTATTTATTCATAAATACATATTTCTACATATCTATGATGTTATTTTGATATTGTATACATCTATCTATACCTATATATACACATGGTTATATATACTTATAGATATATACAAGTATATAGGAAAATATATTTAGAAATACATAGAACATATTCTGCTATGTGCAGAAAATTGGAATGTGAAATATTTACAGTAAATACATAGTTAAAACCTTTTTAAAAAATTAATATTGCAAAAATATATTTTTTCATGATTTCATAAAAAGGGCTCCAATGCATTTATATGTGTGTGTATATATGTCTGTAAATACTTATATACACATTTAAATACAGAAATACATATGTATATACATATAAACATATATAAATACATACATATACATCTTAAAACATGTATATGTACTGTATGTATCGCAAGCCTTTTGCATGCCTTTTATTTCTAACACCTGAGATCTCATATCTTTGAGCCTTTAAAAACTTTGTGTGCAATATTTTTTGTAATAATATTTATTAGATGGTGTTATTATGAGTGTAAGTGTACTTTGTAATGTATTTTTGATGTATTTTGTGACACATATTTTGCAAAACAGTTGGCCATAGCTCTGAAGTTGCGGTTATCATTCTAGCATAAATCACCTTCGTGCTCAAGCGACCACGTTTACTTTCAACTTGTAATACCAGCAATAAGCCAGACGAGCACAAACCCCTGGGATAAACACAGTAACGCACAGGCTCAAAAATTTGCGCTCCACTTGTAATCTGGCCTAAAATATATAGGGCCATAGCCAAACTACAAATTCAAGCACTAAAATGATTTATTTTTGGAACAAGGAAGTCACCTCATTTGCAAATCTAACAGTTTACATTCTTGTGGAGAATTAATGTGCTTTGTATTGAGTAACTTAATAATTATCTTCTAATTGTTATACACATTAAACTGCACACAGTGCATAGCAGAGTTATGTATATACAGATATCAGATGTTGTGCTTCATTCATAAATTGCTTATTGATCTAAGGTAGCACACAGAAAGAATAGTATATGATTGTGTCCGTATAATTCTGTTCAAGCTGACAATATGGTTGATATTAATTATAAACTAATCATTTCATACCCATGCAATTAATATATTCATAGAAAACAAATTACTTACAGTATCCACATCTTGTTCCACCCTCGAAGACAAACCCATTGGCCACAGCTCCATAACGTCGCAGGTCCGTTAACTTCCACTGTCCAATAACTACAGGTGGAAGATCTCTTGCAAGAACTAAAATGTCATTACACAAGTGAAGTGTAGCAGGTCCACTTTCCAACTTGGTACCAGGCAATACTCCAACATGAAATCTGTGAACTAAAATCAGTCTATGATTAAATAACCAATCATTTCACCAACTGTAGTAACTGCTCAAACAGAACATATTGATACTTTTGCTATATAAATGCTTTACCTTTCCTAATTTCCATCCAATGCATTAAGAACTAGGAAAATATTATTTATTTTGATATCCTTTGATGAATGGCTATTTAGCAGCTGTGTTTACAACAATGTATGTAACAATGTAGCACATATAGTGTTCTAGACATGGTTTCACTCCTGAGCCTACCTCAGTGTGTCCTCATGGAAAAGGAACTAAGTTTCAACAACAAAAAGATTAAGATTAAAAAAAAAATATAAGTAAACTGGAAATTTTTATTTTAATTGTATTGCTCTATCTAAATAAAGAATCCTTAATTTTGGTGTTCCATATCACTTTAAGGTATTGTAATTAAAACTCAGTTACCTTCTCCCAAGCTGTAGCGGATCCGTACATCCCAAGCATTCATAATGTCTTTGTTATCAAATCCCAACATTACAACTTGTGAGAAACAGATGATAGCCAGACTTTGGCTCATGCCCTCATATGAGAGTCCTGGATCCAGGCCACAGATATCTTCTAATGTCACACTGTTTCTCTCTTTGTGTCCCTTTGTCCTTTCTGATTTGTCTTTGTACACCAACAATAACAAACAATCTGCAAAGGAGTAATATTGGAAAGGAAGCAAAAGATATAACTAAAATAAAATTACCTATGTATTAATAATAACATAAAACGTTTTGTTGTGTTCATATTAATACAGTATCCTTAGTCTCTGCTCTGGATAATAATCCTTACTTAATCTAAAGGGAGTTTTGTGGAGTTGCATCTTATGACAATGTGTGTTTGGTTGTTTTTGGTATGTTAAATTTAGCTAAGCCCATTAATTAACCTGTATGTTCTCTGCAGACTGTAATTTTGTGTGATTTGTGTGGCTAATGTGATGTCAGAGGAAATATACTATTCCTTTAATACCTTGTGGCTGTCTCTGTTATGTAATCTGTGATGCAAGGGAATATTATGGTGTAGGCCAGTGCTTTCCAAACTGTGTGTCGTGACACATTAGTGAGTCGGTGGCAGTGTGTAGGTGTGTCCCTGCTTCAGCACAAATTTTTTTAAAAAACATTTTTATGGTTTCCGACTTTCCACCTGCCTGCTATGCATATCACATGTTTGACACGTGATTGATACCTAGTGGGTCACAGATCATCTTAACATTTTGGCGCAGCTCAGTGGGAACTGAAACTATTCCCATTGGGGCTTTGATGGCACATTGGCTCCTAACTGCACGTGTAGTCTCCTCAATCGACTCGTGACTGCATGTGTAGTCAGTGAGTGGGACAGCTGCTTGATGATGAAATGTGAGTGTCTTTATCTAATATTCCACCAAATATTCAGAAACTGTTCATTTCATCAACCTCATACATCCCATTAAAATAGTAAGTAGCTATTGGTGCTTATAAACTTTTTTTAATTCTTGCACACACATACTGTTACTTGTAAATACATTTTTTGTTATATAATTTATGTATGTGTCTGTATCTCTTAAAACAAGTTAGTTTAACCTCCTGTTTGCTAGCACAACTGAATTACTGTGTCACAAAATTATGTAGGTCTAAAAAGTGTGTCACCAACATGAAAAGATTGAAAAGCTCTGGTGTAGGCCAACAAGGGCCGTGCCTAGGGTGTCAGATTTAGGGAAGATGGGGGGCACTTTTTGATTAAAGGGACAGTAAAGTCAAAACTAAACTTTCATGATTCAGATAGGGCATGCAATTTTAAACAACTTTCCTATTTACTTTTCTCATCAAATTTGCTTTGTTCCCTTGGTGGTATTTTTGAAAAGCTAAACCTAGCTAGACTCAAACTGATTTCTAAACAGTTGAAAACCGCCTCCTAGCTCAGAGCATTTTGAATGTTTTTCACAGTTAGACTGTGCTAGTTCACACGTGTCATATAGATAACATTGTGCTCACTCCCGTGAAGTTATTTAGGAGTCTTCACTGATTGACTACACTGCATGTCTGTCAAAGGCACTTAGATAAGGAGGCTGTCTGCAAAGGCTTAGATACAAGGTAATCACAGAGGTAAAAAGTGTATTTATATAACTATGTTGGTTATGCAAAAACGGGGAATGGGTAATAAAGGGATTATCTATCTTTTTAAATAAGAACATTTTTGGTGTAGACTGTCCCTTTAAGGGATGCTGTAAAGAGCACAGAGTAAAAATGACATTTTATTCCACATTGAAGTGGTGCTGATTGTTAATAATGAATTATTTATGGATAAAAGTAGTGTGACCCTCTTTAATTGCTTTTAGTTATAATCACCACACATGAGAATTGAAGCTTCCTGTTGGTCACGTGTGTCTCATGGCTGCGCCCAGTAGCAGCTGTGCCCTGACCCTAGTACAGTGGGTACTCCTTCCCCTGCTGGATCTGGGGATGGGAAATACTGCAATACAGCAGGATTCTGTAGCACCTAGTGGGTGATAAGCAAAAACCCAAAGAGACCATCCTGTGATGGCTCAGTGGCATACCATCTTCACTGAAAAGCGAGGAACAGAAACTCAGTGGTATACTATCTTCACTGAAAAGCAATGAACAGAAAATGATGGAGATAGTTATGGAGAGCTACACCTTCAAACCAGCATTGGCATGTGTGGGCGGTGAGTTGGGTTGCACACCTATAGTACCTACCAACAGTGACACCTTTATGTAGAGGACACAGTTCTATGAGTTGTACAAACACAGCTCAAACGGATGCACTACATATTCTGTGGGATCGAGGAGGGTGCTAGTATGGGACAAAACATAGATCTAGTTTAGGGATACAGCATTAAAACACCAAGTCATTAATGGATAAGGGGAATATGTGAGGGTGTGTAAAAATGAGCTGTGATTATCCCTAGTCCCTCATAGAGGAGTTGTGAAGGCTGTCATGGGGTATCATGATAAACATGCTCAATAGTAGGGCAAATTTTCAGTAATGGTGTTATGGTGAAAAGCAGAAAACTGTTTAATAAACAAAATGGTTTCTAATATAATGCACATAGTCAAGTTAAAGATGCCTACTTCATTCCCTCCCCTCCTCCTTTTATCTTCCCACCTCTCCCTCCTCTCCTTTCATTTACTTTAGAAATGCCATGAAAACAATATAAAAATGTCATGTTGCCCCCTAATCTCAAAAAATATTATGGATAAAAAAAAGTCAAAACCTGTGGGGGGGGGAGCAGAATTTTAAGTGCCTAGGGCAGCACAAAACCTAAACATACCACTGCTGTGATGTCATGGATGATGTAGTTTATGGTATTAATACTACTGTCTGAAAAGTTAAGCATATAGTTTAATATCCCAGCTTTTTTGCATTTGCTTAAAAAATTTAACTATTCTGCTTGGCAGTAGTGTTTGTTGCTATCAATTAAATATTTTCCTTTAAGGATATTTCTGTTATTAGCAAAGCAGATCATCTACCCACAACTGGTTGACTTACAACAGTAGATTTGTGGAGAGAGAATTTTAAACACATCATACATTAAAATAAAACTTAATTTTTAATTAGGAAGCTACCATTACACTAAAGAAGTCTGGAGTTTTATCCATTGTATTTTGTATTTGCTGGCATCAAGATAATTGTTCACATAGCAAATTACTTGTTCCATCTTAGAAGTGTGTAAAGTGGGTTCACAAACAAGCTCTCTGTACATATAATCAACCTTAAATATGTGTTTGTGCATGGATCATCAAAACTTTTTATACAAAAATAAAACTTATTATCCAGTCGGTAAAATATTTTTGTGCTCACTGGTATTAAAGAACAACATAGGAGCTTTATAAATTTACATACACTGAGCAGTTTTCCCAAATGAAAGATAGGAATATTGCTGGTTGAGTTATTTATTTTTGTATTATTTTTTATGAAAGAAAAAAAATCTGAACATTTTCATAACATAATTTGGCTAATAGCTGTAACTAATTTATTTTTTACTTATTTATATTTAGCATTTGCTGTTTTTTGTATTAGTGAGTTTCCACTTTCCTTTATTCAAATTTTTTTTGCTGCTTCTGTGTGAATATATTGTTACATAAGTACAAAACAAAATTGGACCATACCTAATTTATGTTGACAAAGCTGAGTCAATTAAAGCTGACACTTTTCTAACTACTAAACTTTCTAAAATTTGCTGTATACTAATAAATCATGAAAATGAAACTTTCATTGCACAGTAGTTTTAGACATATAATTAGCTCTCTAAAATGTTAGAAGTATTTTTAAAGTACAATTATTTACTAAAACAATTCTAGCAAATAATGATTATGTTACAATTTATAAAAGAATGTCTGAAATGCTGCACTAAGCAAATTATTAAACTGTTTATGGAATTTGAAATCTAAAAGTTGTAAGTAAACTGTTTTGTTTTGGGGGGGGTTCCTTTCAATTTTGTCAACTTTGCAAAGTAGATTGTGAAGTAAAAGAGAAAGTTTATTGCAAAGATAACTGCAAAAGTTTTGTTATGAATGCATAAGAATATGGGTGGAAATTGCCAGATTAAAAGAAAATATCAATTTGAGTTGCTTGATTAGCAGTGATCAAAAGAGGGCGGCACTATTCAAAAAAATCCTCTACCAAAATGACTGTTATATAAATAAATAAAAAGATAAAGTTTATTTATTATAGTTAAAGGGACAAGAACCCCAATTTTTTGTCGAGAATGCAATTTACATCTCTTATCAAATTTGCTTTGTTCCCTTGGTATGCTTTGTTGAAAAGCATTATTAGGTAGACTCAGTAGTAACAATGTACTAAATGGAGCTAGCTGTTGATTGGTGGTACACACATATATTCCTCTTGTCAATTGCTCACCCATGTTCAGCTAGCTCACAGTAGTGCATTGCTGCTTCTTCAACAAAGAATACCAAGAGAATTAACCAAATTTGATAAAAGCAGTACATTGGAAGGTTTTTAAAAATTGTAATCTCTGTCTGAATCATAAAAAAATGGGTTTCATGTCCCTTTTTTACATAGAGATGTTCATGTGATATTTTCACTTTCAAGTGCTTTAGCATATGAGTATCATGTCCCTTTAAGTGAAGTATGTACTCATCTGATATTCACATAGTTTTATCTAATGCTTTTAATTTGATACTGTGTTTTTTATTTTAACCAGTTTAATATTTTATTTAATTCCTTTCTTTTAAATAAAACAAAACCATAACAATAGCTCCAATGCTATATTAACAGTCTCCAACCTTCTCATTTTTGCAACAATGCTAACAGTACTCTTCCTATGAATAAGGTTTTAGTGCATGATTTAGTCCGTGAAATCAGTTGTGGTGCAGAGCTCCATAAAAATATGAAGAAGAAAAATGTTTCATCATATACACAGTATATATAGTATATACAGTTACATGAGCGCACACAACGTGCTCCTACACAATGTGTTGCTCCTAAATTCAATTTCAAATAAATTTGTGTCTGATATAATTCTCTCAAGCTAGATTATGAGTGGATCACTATTTAGCACTCCTGCTCGAGCGCAAACTACTCTAGGTGGAGGCTTTTGCGCGTGTCTATGTGAAGAACATATGAATTATGCGTAACGTGCATCATGAAAACTTAGTGATCTTAAAGGAACATGAAACCCCAAATGTTTCTGCCATGATTCAGATAGATTCTACATTTCTAAACAACTTTCCAATTTACTTCTGTTATCAATGTTGCCTCATTTTCTTGATATCTTTTATTGAAGAAACAACAGCAATGCACTCCTGGGGCTTGGAGCTTACTGAACACATTTGTAAGCCAATGAAAATGAACATATAAGTTCAGCCACCAATCAGCAGCTAGCTCCAAGCTCCTGAGCCTATCTAGATATGCTTTTCAACAAAGAATAATAGGAGAATGAAGCAAAGTAGATAACATAAGTGAATTGGAAAGTTGTTTAAAATTGAATGCTCTATCTGAATTATGAAAGAAAAAAATTGTGTTTCATGTCCCTTTAAGGCATGTTTTAAAATAATACATATAAAATACTAAAAAAATTAACAAAATTATTAAACACACTATAAAATATTCTAAATAATCCATAGAATATATCTATATATATTTTTTAAATATTTTACATGTAATATTTCAATAAATAAGATAACTAAATTTTCATATGCGCTACTCTGACCGCATTAAAAAATCTAAATCACGAAACGCATTGCACAAAACGTATATTTTAGATTCCTGTGTTCTTCACATAGAAAATAATGTACTTATTATTTCTATGTATATCTGATACTGTTGATGTAAAATAAATATCTATACCTACAGTTGTAATCTAAATTATTCAACCCCCATTTCAACTCAAGTTATTGTCAAAATGTACAGACGTTCAGCTGTTTGCATTGATCAAATCAAACAAAGGCAATTGAAATATCTCAACACAACAAATATTTCAAGTAGTTTCCCCAAATTAAACTAAAAATACAACTTTTAATTAATTCTGATGTATCAAAATTATTTAACCCCCTGAAAAGACTCCCTCACAAAAGCACAAATATGCAAAACAGGTGCTGTCTCAAGGACTTCTGATGCAACTAATCAAGGGTTTCATTAACTGCACCAGGTGTGATTGAGCTAGAACACATGAAATACCTGAACTGGCTAGGGGTTTGTTTAGTGTCACATTTGACTGAATGTTAGAAATATGGCTAAGTTAAAAGTATGATCCAAAAAGTTAACAGAAGAGATCATCGCCTTTCACAAACAAGGAACATGATACAAAGAGATAGCAAAGGCACTGAATGTTCCTTGAGACACAGTTGGAAGCATAGTTTGCAAGTTCAAAGTTAAAGGAACAGTGGTTACATTACCTGGACGGGGCAGAAAAAGGAAGCTATCAACGTCAGCAACCAGATTTCTGAGAAGACAGGTTGAGAAAAACCCTTGAGTGACTGCAAAAGACCTGCAGCAAGACTTGGTGGCAGCAGGCACTGAGGTTTCATTTTGCATAGTAAGGCACATACTATACGCAGAAGGATTCCATGCCAGAACTCCAAGACGTACACCACTACTGATCCAAAAGCACAAGTCAGCTCCAATATGCTCAAAATCATATACATAAGCCACAGAAGTTTTAAAATTCTGTTCTGTGGAGCTTTGAAACAAAACAGAAACTTTGCGGCCCAATGAATCAGAGGTAAGTCTGGAGGAAGAAGAATAAAGCATACTTTGAAAAGAACACTCTGCCTACCGTTAAGCATGGTGGTGGCTCGGTGATGCTCTGGGGCTACTTTACATCCTCTGGCAAGGAAATTTGTAGTGTGTTAAAGGCAAGATGGATTCATTAAAGTATCAGGAAATCCTAGGCAAAAACGTCATGCCGTCTGTGAGGAAGCTGAAGCTTGGGCGTCATTGGACCTTCCAACAGGGCAATGATCCCAAGCATATCTCATATTACACCAAGGCTTGGTTTCAGTCCTGGAAGATTCTACAGTGGCCACCACAGTCACCTGACTTAAATACCATAGAACATTTCTGGTGGGATTTGAAGAAGGCGGCTGCAACACGCAAACCCAAGAATATTACTAAACTGGAAGACATTGTGGAATGAGAGAAGATTCCTCAGGAATGCTGCCAGAAGCTGATATCTGGCTATGCCTCTTGTTTGTAGCAGATCATAACAGCAAAAGAGTCCTCTACTAAGTACTAAAGATGGTTGAATAGTTTTGAGACTGCAGAATTCATTAAAAGTTGCATTTTCAGTTGAATTTGGGGCGACCACTTGAAGCATTTGTTGTGTTGAACTATGTCAATTGCTTTTGTTTGATTTCTTTAATGCTAACAGCTGAAAGTCTGTACATCTTAACAATAAACCTGATTTGTAATGGGGATTAAATTATTTTGATTACAACTGTATATAGCTATAGGAATAGATATACAGGTATAGGTATATACACATATATATAGAAATATATATTTACAATACAAATTACATTTTCCCTTTGCATGCCTTTTTTCTAACACCTGAGACCTCATATCTTTGAGCCCTTAACAAATTTAATGCCATTTTTTGTAAAAAAAAATTATTAGACAGTGTTATTATGAGTGTAACTGTACTTTTAAATGTATCTTTGGGGCGCGATCCGATATAGATCGCAGTTTGTGGCGCAAGCGAGGGAACCCACGTCGCCCACAGTTTCAGCTCGCAACTCGAGCCATCCAATATGCGGCGCCGTCACTTGCTAAAGTGGCGCAAGTCTCACAAACCAGCGATGTCCAGAAATCTGCGTAAGTACAGATTTTTGGAGTCGCCAGTGACTTGCGCCACGTTAGAAACTGCCGGCGCCTATAAAACCTGACTAAAGTCTAAATCACTCGCACTGTCTAACACGTCTCCTAAACATAGCCCGACACGTCTAACACGCCTCCCTAACATAGCCCGACACGTCTAACCCTCTATCCGCTATCCCCCCTCACTATCCTAACAATAAAAAAGCTATTAACCCCTAAACCGCCGCTCCCGTACCCTGCCGCAACCTAATAAAGTTATTAACCCCTAAACCATCGCTCCCGTACCCCGCCGCCAGCTATATTATATCTATAACCCCCTAAAGTGAGCCCCTAACACCGCCGCCATCTATATTAAAATTATTAACCCCTAATGTAAGCCCCTAACACCGCCGCCATCTCTATTAAAATGATTAACCCCTAATTTAATCTACCTACCCCGCCGCCAGCTATATTATCTATATTAACCCTAAGTATATTATAGTTAATATAGGTATTACATTATATATATTAACTATATTAACCCTAATTATATTAGGGTTAATATAGTTAATATAGTTACTATAGTATTTATATTAACTATATTAACTCTATCTAACCCTAACACCCCTAACTAAATTTATATTAAATTAATCTAATTCATTTATAAACTAAAATATTCCTATTTAAATCTAAATACTTACCTATAAAATAAACCCTAAGATAGCTACAATATAATTAATAATTACATTGTAGCTATGTTAGGGTTAATATTTATTTTACAGGTAAATTGTTAATTATTTTAACTAGGTATAATAGCTATTAAATAGTTATTACCTATTTAATAGCTACCTAGTTAAAATAATTACCCAATTACCTGTAAAATAAATCCTAACCTAAGTTACAAATACACCTACACTATCAATAAATTAAATAAACTACAAATATCTATCTAAAAATACAATTAAATAAACTAAACTAAATTACAAAATCCGATTGAATCAGCCAATCAGAACCAATCAGCCAATCGGATTTTGTAATTTAGTTTAGTTTATTTAATTGTATTTTTAGATAGATATTTGTAGTTTATTTAATTTATTGATAGTGTAGGTGTATTTGTAACTTAGGTTAGGATTTATTTTACAGGTAATTGGGTAATTATTTTAACTAGGTAGATATTAAATAGTTAATAACTATTTAATAGCTATTATACCTAGTTAAAATAATTAACAATTTACCTGTAAAATAAATATTAACCCTAACATAGCTACAATGTAATTATTAATTATATTGTAGCTATCTTAGGGTTTATTTTATAGGTAAGTATTTAGATTTAAATAGGAATATTTTAGTTTATAAATGAATTAGATTAATTTAATATAAATTTAGTTAGGGGTGTTAGGGTTAGATAGAGTTAATATAGTTAATATAAATACTATAGTAACTATAGGTAGGTAGATTAAATTAGGGGTTAATCATTTTAATAGAGATGGCAGCGGTGTAAGGGGCTTACATTAGGGGTTAATAATATTAATATAGCTGGCGGCGGTATAGGGGGATTAGATTAGGGGTTAATAATTTTTATATAGGTGGCGGCGGTGTAAGGGGTCAGATTAGGGGATAGATAAGGTAGATGACAGCGGTGTAAGGGGTTCTAATTAGGGGATAGATAAGGTAGATGGCGGCGGTTTTAGGGGCTCATAGTAGGGGGTTAGTTTATGTAGATGGCGGCGGGGTCCGGGAGCGGCGGTTTAGGGGTTAATAACTTTATTAGGGATTTTGGGGGGGGGGATCGTTTATTTTAGAAGATCGCGGTTGACAGGGAGATAGACTGCGCATGCGTTAGGTGTTAGGTTTATTTTAGAAGATCGCGGTTGACAGGGAGATAGACATTGCGCATGCGTTAGGTGTTAGGTGCATATTGGATACCAAACTGCGCTGGTTTGGTATACCTGCCTATAGCCCAAAAAACTACGGGCGACGGCAGAAATATACGCGCGTAACTTCTAGGTTACGCCGTATATGTGATACCAAACCAGCGTAAATATTGGCGTCGCCGGCTTTTGCGGGCGACGATTTTTATCGGATCGACCCCTTGATGTTTTTGTGCCACTTTGTCTCGCGTAACAATTAACTAGAGCTCTGAAGTTGCGCTAAGTGGGTCAAATTTGGAATAAATATAAAGACCATCCCTATTTTTGTCAGTAGAATGCATATGCCCAATTTGTTTCTAGGATACTTTCCCCAAAAAATATTTTTTCAGAATGCAATATTTCTGCAGTGCACAAAAAGCCAAGGAAAGCCGATATTATTTGCACGCAAACTACAGCATTCCACTAGCCCGTAATCGCATAACAATTTTTTTCATCAGCTCAGACTAATAGTATCTAAGAACCTTGAAACCAACAATACAGCAGGACAATGCTAGCAACTGCTGGCAAAAAAAAACTTTTAGATACAAATATATATTATATAATATAAAAACAATTACAAATTAATTATACATATTGTATAAAAAAATCTAAACAAATCCATAGAATATACAGTATATGTATATATATATATATATATATACTGTATATATATATATATATATATATACATATATATATATATATATATATATATATATATATTTATTTACATTATGAGGCATATTTATCAAGCCGTCAACTGCAAATACGCTGGAATTCCGCAGCGTAATTGTGGAGAGCTTGATTTTACTTATTTACCAAAGCCTACAGACAAAAGTAGAATTTTGTGGCATAACATACGATCCGCCAGTCTTAGTCCGACACAGATCGAAGCTTATGTCACTACAGATGTTCCGAATGTAAATTCGGCACTATCTGACTACTTTTGGAAGTTAACAAAAATCTACCAGGTACGCTCGCCACTATTCCGGCCCAGCGTACCTGGTTTTCAATCCGACGCCCTGGAGGCGGTGGATGCCATAGGAATCAAAGGGAGTATGAAAGCAGCGAAAGCTCATGTTCGCTGCTGCCCGATATCCCATTGATTTCTATGGTATAATAAAAGTAACGTTTACACCTAACACCCTAACATGTACCCAGAGTCTAAACACCCCTAATCTGCCACCCCCTACACCGCCACCACCTACATTATACTTATTAACCCCTAATCTGCTGCTCCAGACACCGCCGCCACCTACATAAAGTTATTAACCCCTATCCCGCTGCTCCCAGAGCCCACCGCAACTAAATAAAGTTATTAAACTCTAAACCTAACAACCCGCTAACTTTATATTAAATATTAACTCATCCCTATCTTATAATTAATTTAAACTTACCTTTAGAATTAAATTAAACTATATTAAACTAATAATTAACCTACCCTGTTATACTAAAATTACATTAAACTATATTAAATTAATAATTAACCTAACTGTTATACTAAAATTACATTAAACTATATTAAATTAATAATTAATCTAACCTAACTATTATAATAAAATTACATTAAACTATATTAAATTTATAATTCATCTAACCTATTATAATAAAATTACATTAAACTATATTAAATTAATAATTAATCTAACCTAACTTTTATAATAAAATTACATCAAACTACAAATTAAATTAACTATATTATATATTTAGAAACCTAACCCTACTCAAATAATTTAAATCTACACAAAAAAATTAATAAGTTACAAAAAACTAACAACTAAGTTACAAAAAATAACAAACACTATGTTACAAAAAAAATAAACACTGTTACAAAAAATAAAAAATAAATTATCAAAGATTTAAACTAATTACACCTAATCTAATAGCCCTATGAAAATAACAAAAAACCCCAAAAAGAAAAAAAACCCTAACCTACAATAAACTACAAATAGACCTTTAAAGGGCCTTTTGCGGGGCATTGCCCCAAAAATATCAGCTCTTTTACCTGTAAAAAAAAATACACGCAACCCTTCCAACAGTAAAACCCACCACCCACACAACCAACCCCCCCAAAAAAAACTACCTAAAAACACCTAAGCTCTCCATTGCCCTTAAAAGGGCATTTGGGTGGGCATTACCCTTAAAATGGCATGTAGCTCTATTGCACCCAAACCCTAATCTAAAAATAAAACCCACCCAATAAACCCTTAAAAAATCCTAAAACTAACCCCAAAAGATCGACTTACAGTTTTGAAGATCCAACATTCATCCTCCAAGAAGCCGGCAGAAGTCTTCATCCAAGCCCGCAGAAGTCTTCACCCAGACGGCATCCTCTATCTTCATCCATCCGGCGCGGAGTGGCTCTATCTTCAAGACATCCGACACGGAGCATCCTCTTCCATCGACGTCTTCTTCGGAATGAATGTTCCTTTAAATGATGTCATCCAAGATGGCTTCCCTTAGATTCCGATTGGCTGATAGAATGCTATCAGCCAATCAGAATTAAGGTTGAAAAAATCCTATTGGCTGTTGCAATCAGCCAATAGGATTGAGCTTTCATCCTATTGGCTGATCCAATCAGCCAATAGAATGCGAGCTCAATCCTATTGACTGATTAGATCAGCCAATAGGATAAAAGCTCAATCCTATTGGCTGATTGCAGCAGCCCATAGGATTTTTTCAACCTTAATTCTAAGGGACGCCATCTTGGATGACATCATTTAAAGGAACATTCATTCCGAAGAAGACGTTGATGGAAGATGATGCTTTTTTTAGTGTAGATTTAAAGTTTAATGTAGTTTAATGTAGTTTAATGTAGATTTAAAGTTTAATGTAGTTTAGTGTAGATTTAAAGTTAGTTTAATGTAATTTTATTATAAAAGTTAGGTTAGATTAATTATTAATTTAATATAGTTTAATGTAATTTTATTATAAAAGTTAGGGTAGGTTAATTAATAGTTTAATATAGTTTAATGTAATTTTAGTATAAAAGTTAGGGTAAATTGATTATTAGTTTAATATAGTTTAATTTAATTTTAAAGGTAAGTTTAAATTGATTATAAGATAGGGATGAGTTAATATTTAATATAAAGTTAGCGGGTTGTTAGGTTTAGGGGTTAATAGGTTAATTTAGTTTATAGCGATGTGGGGGGCTGGTGGTTTAGGGGTTAATAACATAATGTAGGTGGCGGCAGTGTAGAGGGCAGCAGATTAGGGGTTAATAACATAATGTAGGTTGCGGTGGGCTCCGGGAGTGGAGGAATAGGTGTTAATAACTTTATTAGAGTGGCGGTGGGCTCCGGGAGTGGAGGAATGTGGGGTTAATAACTTTATTTAGTTGCGGTGGGGTCCGGGAGCGGCGGTATAGGGGTTAAACAGTTTAGTATAGTGTGGGTGTTTAGTGACAGTATACAAATAAAGCTTGGAAAAAGTCGAATAGCAGTGAGATCGATGACTGTCAGTTAACAACAGTCCGCTGCTCATCGCCCTGTACTTGGTTCGCGGCATTTTGACAGCTTTTTTGTTAATTATGGAGAACGTATTCAGGTCAGCGACAGCGATGTTAGGCAATGTCAGGCGAGCGTATTGGTGCCGTCGAATGCAGCACAGTTGATGGCTTGATAAGTAGGCCTCTTAGTATAATAATTTTTAATTTTTTTAAATATTTTATATTTAATATTTCAAAATTGCACATTGAAGGTAGCAATTCTTCATGTGTGCTAACCTGAAACCACAAAAGACCTAAATCGCAAACCCCGATGTGAGATGTACGCTTATTTTACATTTCAGTCAGCCAGATTACAAGTTTTGCTTTATGAGTGAAAAAGCATCGTTATGGCCAATAACGATGCTTTTTTCCTACCGCTGCTATTACAAGTCTTGTCAGAATAGCTGTACCGCACACTTTTTTGGCCATCACGCAGCGTCACTACCACACTTTTAAAAAAGTCCTTTTTCAATGGGACTTCCATAGCGCCGGTATTACGAGTTTTGCGGGGAGGCCAAAAAGTGAGCGTTACAGCCTATACCGACAAGATCCGTACCGCCATCTAAAGTCAGTAGTTATGAGTGTTACGTTACAAAGCTGTAGCAAAAAACTCATAACTAAAGTGTTAAAAAGTACACTAACACCCATAAACTACCTATTAACCCCTAAACCGAGGCCCTTCAGCATCGCAAACACTTAAATAAAATTATTAAACCCTAATCTGCGGCTCTGGACATCGCCGCCACTTAAAAAATGTATTAACCCCTATTCCGCCGCTCCCCGACATCGTCGCAACTATAATAAAATTATTAACCTCTAAAACGCTGCCCTCCCGCATCAAAAACACTATTTAAATATAATTAACTCCTAATCTGCCATCCGCCCACTCAGCCGCTATAATAAACCTATTAACCCCACCTAGCCCTAACACCCCCTAACTTTAATATAATTAAAATAATTCTAAATACAACTTACTATTAATAACTAAATAATTCCTATTTAAAACTAAATACTTACCTGTAAAATAAACCCTAAGCTAGCTACAATATAACTAATAGTTACATTGTAGCTATCTTAGGCTTTATTTTTATTTTACAGGTAAGTTTGTATTTACTTTAACTAGGTAGACTAGTTAATAAATAGTTATTAACTATTTACTAGCTACCTAGTTAAAATAAAAACAAATTTACCTGTAAAATAAAACCTAACCTGCCTTAAACTAAAATCTAACATTACAATAAAATTAAATAAATTAAATTAACAAAATACATTTATCTAAATTACACAAAATAAAAAAAGAAATTATCAAAAATAAAAATGAATTACACCTAATCTAATAGCCCTATCAAAATAAAAAAGCCCCCCCCCCCCCCCCCAAAAAAAAAAAAAAAACCCTAGCCTACACTAAACTGCCAATGGCCCTTAAAAGGACCTTTTGCGGGGCATTGCCCCAAAGAAATCAGCTCTTTTACCTGTAAAAAAAAAATACAAACACCCCCCAACAGTAAAATCCACCACCCAACCAATAGGATTGAGCTTGCATTCTATTGGCTATTTCAATCAGCCAATATAATGCAAGCTCAATCCTATTGGCTGATCCAATCAGCCAATAGGATGAAAGCTCAATCCTATTGGCTGATTGCAACAACCAATAGGATTTTTCCCCCTTAATTCCTATTAGCTGATAGAATTCTATAAGCCAATCGGAATGTAAGGGACGCCATCTTGGATGACGTAATTTAAAGGGAAACTTCATTATCTGGAGCTGCCATCGGAAGAAGAGGATGCTCCGCGCCGGATGTCTTGAAGATGGACCCGCTCTGCGCCGGATTTATGAAGATAGAAGATTCCGTCTAGATTAAGACTTCTGCCCGCTTGGATGAAGAATTCTTCTGGCTTGAATGAGGACTTCTGCCGCCTGGATGAGGATGGATGTCTGGTCTTCAAAAACTGTAAGTGGATCGTCAGGGGTTAGTGTTAGGTTTTTTTAAGGGTTTATTGGGTGGGTTTTATTTTTAACTTAGGGTTTTGGGCAATGTAAATGAGCTAAATGCCCTTTTAAGGGAAATGTCCATCCAAATGCTCTTTTCAGGGCAATGGGGATCTTAGGTTTATTTAGGTTTTATTTGGGGGGTTAGTTGGTTGGGTGGTGGGTTTTACTGTTGGGGGGTGTTTGTATTTTTTTCTTACAGGTAAAAGAGCTGATTTCTTTGGGGCAATGCCCTGCAAAAGGGCCATTGGCAGTTTAGTGTAGGCTAAGGTTTTTTTTTTTATTTTGGGGGGGCTTTTTTTATTTTGATAGGACTATTAGATTAGGAGTAATTCGTTTTTATTTTTGATAATTTCTTTTTTATTTTGTATAATTTAGTGTTTATTTTTATTTGTAATTTAGATAAATGTATTTTGTTTAATTTATTTAATTTTATTGTAATGTTAGGTTTTAGTGTAAGGCAGGTTAGGTTTTATTTTTTTATTTTTTTTATTTTTATATTTTTATTGAGGATAAGAAAAGAAAAATTATACATACACAAGTTTGCAAGGTACAAATAAGATCACAATTACACATATTATTGTTGGAAAAACAAAGCTTCAAATATTCACAGCATATTTGATTTGTACTATTGTACCTAAATGAAAAATAAGTTCTTTCCTCACTTTTTATCCCCTTGACTTACAGATAGGTCACTCTTGGACCCTATTATTAAGCTTTATTGCAATCAGGGGTTAACATTATATAAAAAACAAAAGCATCACTGAACTGAATTATGTTAGGCTGGTAATGACGTACATATGGTAGGATGCATACGCCAGAGCTAAAGACACGCAACAAACATGGAACAATATTAATTAAGTTGGGGGTGACTTATAAATTTTCTGACTAAAACAGGGGAGTGAAAGATTCAACTAACATAAATTTATACTTCTTCTGGCAAGTTTCTATTATTCTATGCTTGAGTGTATATACTGTGTCTGCAATATTGGGTAACGGCACTAACTCAAGAGGAGCTTAGCTTAGCTTGGCTTAGCTTGGTTCCTTAGAGAATAAGTATATGCAAATGATTTCCAAACGTCTATAAGTTATTAGGCAGAGAGTTGTCTATGTAGAATAGGTTGACGTGTGCTATACAGAGTCTTACATTATTAGTATCTCCCCAAGGCTACGGCTGCTAGCCCTAGGGGAGAAGCCTGTATTAAGTAAAAATAGCCTACATTACAAACCCATCAAGAGTGGCAACATCTGTTGTGTAATTTGTGCATAAATTTGTTATTCTGGAGGTCCCCCCTCAAAACCCCCCAAGATGAGTACACAAACAAAGCAGTATATTCTCCACAATAAACATGACATTAACAGGAAACAACTAATGCTTACGGTAGGATAAATGGGTTATTTGGAAACTGAAGCTGCAAGATCCCAATATATAGCAATAGCAGAATAATAATTATATGAAAAAACAATGTCGCTAATTATAATTATATGCTCTAATCTTGCTTTGGGTACACTCTACTTGCAATTTACCCCCTATGTTGAGACACGTGAATAAAAGAAATAATACTAAGTACATTTAAATTGATAATAACATATTAACTACGGTAATGACGTCTAGAACCAGAGATGTATATTTTTAATGAATATAAGGTAAGACTAGTTAGACTCGTGAGAGTAATAAACTTCAAACATAACAGTGTGAAAAACCTATACTCGGTAGTCCAAGCAGTATGCAAAGGGCCCCATAGTACAGAGTCTGTAATGTCCTCCGGAGCTCTATGGTACCTCAAATGCCCATCTTCCATGCGTTATGTCTGCCCGTGAGCAAAGCAGATCCCCTGAACCCGCACAGAAAAGAAACCCTGGGTGATATAAACCAAGCCACCTTGGGAGACCTGAGTGTTCTCTTGAAGCATCGGCTGGTGGCGTTTTCTGTAAGCGCTTGTTCCCCAGGAGGTCCAGCGACACCTCCAGGGCCCTGATCCCCTGGGTACCAACTAGGCTGCTGTCTGGAACAAGGCCGCAGGGGAGCTGCTCCATCCACAAGGGCCAGCACAACATGCCGGCACTGTCTGCAGACACAGCTATAGAAGAAGGCGATCCTCCCCCACCGGCATTGATGATCGGGGTGATCGCCCCTGAGGATGGGATCTGGGCACTCGATAGCTTCATGGACGCCATCTTAGAATACTCGGCTGAGTATCCCCGCTCCTCCACGCCAACTGCACCAAAGAGGTGAATAACTTAATAACCCAGGTGGGCTAAATCTCCTCTGATGATATGTTCAAAGTCTAGCAGCATTAATAGAAGCGGGTCTCTCACTATATTTCCTGAGCGTTTGTTCTCTTTGTCTAAGAAAACTGTTGGTTGTGTGTTCTTATCTCCCCAGCATGTCACATCTGGTTTATCCCCGTTCTGATGCTGTACGGATGGTACATGTTGTTCCGGGGTAATTTTATCGATCAGGCTCTGGAGATCCCGTTCTGAAGGTGCTTTGTCTATTAGAGTTTGCAGCAGATTTTCCAATTTTGCCAAGCCCCAATCTATATTGTCGGATGAGTTAGTGGGCCTCATGGTTCCAGATGCGTGTTGAATCACCACTTTCTACTTGTTGTGTCCGTATCAGGTAGTGGTATAGACTTGACAAGTTATGTGATGCTTTTGCGTTAAACGCGCTCTGCTCTGGCTAGATACCCCGGTTTCCCAGGGGGGGTGCGCTGCCTGTAAAATTGCCGCCACTACAGGCCTCAATTGTCCTGTCCCGCCTCCTGGGTCATAAACACAGCAAATTCGGCTATTAAAGGCTTCTCCCTGTGATATTGGTTACGATACCAGTCGTAATTCTTATGGATGCTGTAATTATATAGCAATAATTGGCGGATTACCGCTATTTCTCCTGGAGCCTAAGGAAGATGCGGCCATTCAGAGCCGCTGCTTGGACACGCCCCCCAGGTTAGGTTTTATTTTACAGGAAAATTTTTATTTATTTTTACTAGGTAGCTAGTAAATAGTTAATAACTATTTATTAATTAGTCTACCAAGTTAAAATAAATACAAACTTACCTGTGAAATAAAAATAAAACCTAAGATAGCTACAATGTAGCTATTAGTTATATTGTAGCTACCTTAGGTTTTATTTCACAGGTATTTAGTTTTAAATAGGAATTATTTAGTTATTAATAGTAAGTTGTATTTGGAACTATTTTAATTATATTAAAGTTAGGGGGTGTTAGGGTTACATTAGGGTTAGGGTTACGTTAGGGGTTAATATATTTATTTATTTAGTGTTAGTGATGTGGGAGGCCAGAGGTTTAAAGGTTAATAACTTTAGTATAGTGGCAGCTGTGACATTGGGGGTGGCAGATTAGGGGTTAATAAGTGTAGGTAGGTGGCAGCGACATTGGGGGCGTCAGATTAGGGGTTAAAAAGTGTAATGTAGGTGTCGGCGATGTCGGGGGTGGCAGATTAGGGGTGTTTATGTTAGGGTGTTAGGTTTAAACATATTTTTTTTTTCCACATAGACATCAATAGGGCTGCGTTACGGAGTTTTACGCTTCACGATTGCAGGTGTTAGGCTTTTTTTTAGCTGGCTCTCCCCAGTGATGTCTATGGAGAAATCGTGCATGAGCACATCAAAACACTGCTTGTATTTGGGTGAGGTATGGAGCTCAACGCAACCATATCGCCCGCACAAGCAGTTTTTTTGCAAACCTGTAATAGCAGCGCTATGAAAGGTGAGCGGTGAAAATAACTTGCAAGTTATTAGTGAGCCAGCCATAACACAAAACTCGTAATCTGGCTGTATGTTCTTAAGGTATAGGTATTTATAGAATTATGTATTTACAATACAAATTGCATTATCCTGTAAGTGAAGAACATCGTAATGTGAAAAATTAATAACTCTTGACGTGTCAGCGCATGAGCGATAGGTGTTAGGTTTTTTTTTCTGCGCACTCTATTGACTTCTATGGGGAGAGAATGTTAAGTTAGAGGCAATATTTGGTTAGAGCGCGTTGGGTTTCACTTGCTCGCAAACTTGGATCGCGTTGGGTTACACTTGCTCGCAAACTTTTGACTTTCAAATTGTAATACACACGCTACACACTTCTAGGGAAGTTTATACCCGAGCAAACAAGCTAAATAGCGTGCCACTCGTAACCTAGCCCTAATTGGGAGACCTGGGTGAATGTAAAAACAGATGACGTTTTGTGAAATTCTATAAACAATTACTTTTGTTGCCGATACTTTGGCGTTTTTAAATACTGTGAATTTGAACAGGGGTATGCACATGCATACAGTATCAAAATGAGTTGCCATCCCTCTGCAAAATCAGGTATTTTATTCCTACACATTTATACTTTAATTGTAGGAAGGTGCAAACTGACAGAAAACAATATATTTTATTTTCTAAATTTCAGTATTTTTTACTGAATAATATAGGTACAGAGTCCTAAATGTTGGTGTTTTGGGAAGGTTTGTAATAATGACTCCCATGTTGTTATTTACCTTGTATGAAATAGGAAAAGTATACAAAAGTTATTTATTTTAATTTCATATGATGTTTTTACCTCAGTCTAAATTTATTTTATAAATATGTTTAGTCTGTTAAAAAAACACAAGGTATAATTTGTATAAGCAACTCACAGAAAAGGGTGTTGAAAATACCAAAATTTCTTCAGCACTAGGCTATAAAATATCTCACACTGAAGACAGTCTACACCTTAATCATCTTAAAGTCTTATCTAAGATTAAGTTGCAAATAGCCTGTCAAGCTCCACCCACTGATGACATCACGCTTTGGGCTGCATATTGCTTCCAATCACAAAAGGTTCACTAGTTGGATTCAACAGACTGTAAAATGCTTTTCAGATGCAGCCCAGATCATGATGTCATCAGTGGGCTGAGCTTTGCAGCCATTTCAAACTGGCCACAAACAATATTCATTTTAAAATAACTTTTTTTACCATTCCTGCTGCATGATATAGAAAGGGGTGCAGAAGACTATTTGCAGCTTAAAGTGAAAGTCAGTTGTAGTGTTTTTGAAATGCTAGGATTGACTATTGAAACAAATAAAGGGGACTTTCATTCATGAAGTATAAAATACTTAATAGAGAAAGCGTATTTATTTGTTTCAAGCGATCGCCGTTCTAAACTGCTAAGGAAGCTCACGGCAGATCGCTTTTTTGTGCTAGAGAGGTGACGTTTTCACCTCTCAGCCAATAGCCATGCGGTAAATCCGGCTTGGCGTCCATGGGAGCCCGATTTGCCGCACTGTTATTTACTAAGAGGTGAAAATGTCACCTCTTGGCAAAAATTTTTTTGCTTTGAGCTTTGTTAGCAGCTAAGAACAGCGATTTGCTGAAACAAATAAAGGAGCTTTCTACATGAAGTATCTTATACTTCATGAATGAAAGTACCCTTTATTTGTTTCAACAGTCAATCCTAGCGTTTAAAAAATGCTAGGATTGACTTTCACTTTAATTTAAGATAAAACTTTAAAGGGACACTGAACCCACATTTTTTCTTTTGTGATTCAGATAGAGTATGCAATGTTAAGCAACTTTCTAATTTACTTCTATTATCAACTTTTCTTCATTCGCTTGGTATCTTTATTTGAAATTCAAGAATGTAAGTTTAGATGCCGGCCCATTTTTGGTGAACAACCTGGGTTGTTCTTGCTGATTGGTGGATAAATTCTTCCACCAATAAACAAGTGCTGTCCATGGTTCTAAACCAAAAATATTAGCTTAGATGCCTTCTTTTTCAAATAAAGATTGCAAGAGAACGAAGAAAAATTGATAAAAAGGAAGTAAATTAGAAAGATGCTTAAAATTGCATACTCTATCTGAATCACGAAAGAAAAAAGTTGGGTTCAGTGTCCCTTTAACTTTGAGTGCTAAGCACTTTCCCACCTGGGTGCTAAGATTTTTTTAATTTTTTTTAATTTTTTTATTTTTTGAACAAAGTTTTAACTTTTTTTTTCTTCAGACCCCAAGACTTAAACTTTTAGCACTCAAAGGGTTAAGTTGACTAAGATGTAGACTGTCCCTTTAAATGGAAAACACACGAAAAACACAAAGTAGCTCTTTGAATTTGTCTGAAGCAGTTTGATGATCTAGCCTTAAGTAATTAGTTAAAGTAGAAGAATAAATTCGTACAAAAATAATAGAGAAAGTAAGTATGATATTTAATTGTATACAGCAAGGTTTTATTGGCAAACATAATGGGTAGCTCATGCTCACATATAGATCACTGGTAATGCGTCACTCAGAATAATACTTCTAATAATTTTTGTATCTTAGCCAGAATTATTAAATACAATAGAAAATAATAATAATAAATATAAACAAAATATATCTCTTAAAATGACGGGGAGAAGCAAATCCAATACTGGCAATGTCTGACATGGAAGTCAAACATGACATTTTCAGGGTTAAAGGGATACGAAACCCAATTTTTTTTTTCATGATTCAGATAGAGCATGCAATTTTAATCAACTTTCTAATTTACTCCTATTATCAAATTTTCTTTGTACTCTTGCTATCTTTATTTAAAAAGCAGGAATGAAAAGCTTAGAAATCAGCCCATTTTAGGTTCAGCACCATGGATAGTGCTTGTTTATTGGTAGATGCATTTAGCAAACCAATAAACAAGCATAACCCAGGTTCTCAACCAAAAATGGGCCAGCTCCTAAGCTTTATTTGACTGCTTTTTAAATAAAGATAGCAAGGGAACAAAGAAAAATTGATAATAGGAGTAAATTAGAAAGTTGCTTAAAATTGCATTCTCTATCTGAATTAGAAAATAAAAAAACTGAGTTTAGTGTCCCTTTAAGGTAGAGAATGCAGTTTAAGAGACGTTTCAATGTATTCTTTTAGCCAATGTACTTCTTTCTCTTGGTATTGTTTGTTGAAAATCATACCCAAGTAGTCTCAGGAACAGTAATGCACTACTGGGAGCTAACAGGTGATTGGTGGCTACGCACATATATGCCTCTTGTCGTTGGCTCACCAGATGTGTTCAGTTATCTCCTAGTATTTAAAAAAGCATTTGATCAATACACTGTTGCTTTTATATAACTAACGTATTAGTGCAATTTCATTTTGCCCCTTTATGTCCCTTTAAGGGTCATGAATTGACGTGCTTGATATTTCAACATAAACGAATGTGGACTATTAATAATGACCGAGACACTGATTAATAAGTAAGTAAAGTGATCATGCAATGGCGTAATCTGACATACATGATTTAAAAAAATCATCACAAACCTTACAAGGCCATCTTTAATGCATATCTAAATGTTTTATTTAAGCTGATTTAAAATAGTATTTGAATTTAAAAGGTTATGTTAAAGGGGCAGAGTACTGTAAAAATTGTTTCCCCTTAATGAGTTTACAATTATGATGTAGTATACCAGCTATAGAGTTTAAAATATATGATAATAGTTAATTTAGGTTTGATTGTGCATATGAAATAGAGGGTTTTGTTCTTTGAAACCACAACCCATTAAAATGAGCTGAGCTTGGAGAAAAATCAGACCTCCGTATGTTATCACTTTCTATACACACACATGCTTCCTTATCTCATGTCTCACTCTATATGCCAAAGCCCAGTGCTTAAAGAATACATTTTAAAATTAACATTGCATTACTTGTCTCTCTTACACGTCACTGGGAGTGAAACTGTATCTGCTGACCCTGTTTGCATAGCATTTCAATAGAAAATACTTAAGCATTATTTTTTTTAGAAGGGGTTACGATGGGCAAAAGTAGTTATTTCAAATGCTAAAATAAAGGTAAATGACTTATCTGTAAACAATTTAATACACTACAGAAGGTAAAATGGATCACTGAGAACTAATTAAAAGGGATGTTTAAAGTACACTATCCCTTTAAAGCTGAGAGAGCGTGAGAATTTTATTTTTTTTAAATACAGTGATATTTAATAAAAAGAAATTGAAATACATAGTCAACTGCTTGTTGGCGACTAGTACAAAAACAAGATGTCATGCTCAGGGTAGAATTCTTACTGTAACAATCAGAACTAAGGAAAAATGCTTTAAACAGAAGCAGTTATTCAATTATTAACCAAGATTTCAGATGGTAAAAATAGCCATACTATTGGTCATTTTATATTTATACAGACACACACATACACACTCTAGGGTGACCATATTGCCGCTTTAACAAGGGACACATATGAAAAATACGTCAGGGTTCTTATACAAAACATTTCTTTCAACAGCCCTGACATATGTATTTTTTATATATGTGTCCCTTTTTAAAGCGGCAATATGGTCAGCCTAACACACACAGCAAAATGAATCATATTCAACAACAACAAAAACATTTTGCTTTTATTTGCTTCCAGAATAATGAGAATATTGCTGCCTTTAATGTATGCAAAAAAGCAGGGAAATAAGGAAAGGCTAGATTTTTCTCTGTTGCCTTGAATGAAATCTGAGACCTTGTTACATGTTTAGATATCATCTCACTCCCTTTCCTATGACGCTCTTACACATTAGGGAGACTTCTATATCCTCTTTCTATTTTTGTAAGATCAATATTCTTAGAGAAAAAAAAAATACTTATGAATCATATTGACATATTTGGTTGTCTTGAAATCTCTCATAAAAATAAATGATCAAATTAAAGCAAAAAAAGTTTGAAAAAAAAATAAAAATAAAATTAGAAAAACATATATTCCAAGTCACAGAAGTATTTGAACTTAACTCTAAAAACATATTTTATCATTTATTGCAAATTTACACCAATTTGTTTTTAGTAATTACAAAATTGCACCATAAATGCTGAGGCATATTCAAAACTTCATTAAACTTTAATATTAAAAGGAAAATTTGCTGGAAAATATTTTAGACATCATTACAATAATAAACTTTTTTTTTCAGAAAAAATTAAAGGGGAAACTGTACTTAGTAAAAGTTTTTCTGTATTTCCATTTCCAAAAAAGGAACAGAGGTTTGTTAAATATGTTACTCCAATTTACCAAGTTGAAAGAGACAACTAGAACATTGGACACATAGGAATATTCTTATGTGCAGATAAAAAAAATACAAAAATTATTATTCCTTAATTTATTAAAACAATTCTTCTCTGCTATTTAGAAATTAATTTATCATTATAATTAGAATTTATCGTATTGCTTTCTGTATGGGCACATGATGAGGAACTGTCATGCATACTACACACATACTGTACCTGCTACAGGAGAAGGCTTCCTGAGAACCACCCATCTATTCTTCCACTGGAATCATAAAACAAGATAAAGGAAAATGGTTACAACATCATACGAGTATCCTTTAAAATCCAGATCAACAAGTTTCCAGGGAAGACAGAAGAAAAATCCAATTCCCTGACCTTTTTTCCATCTCTCAATCTGACTTGACCCTCCACCACAACCGAATCCGTCATCTTCAGTCATGGTTCCAAACAGCTGCACCTTCCTCTTTCCCCTCTCTCTTTCTGAATGTGCTTAAGCTGAAGGGTCACTTTCAAAATAGCTTTAATAGTTCTGCATAGCTAGGGACAGAGAGACAGGGAAAGCTGCAGTCAGTGACACACAGATAGCTGAGCAAATGGTCAACAATTTCTACAACCCGCCTCCCACTCTTCCAAGTCTACTACACCAGTGGGAACAAGAGTTTAACAGCTGTCAGTTGTCTGTACTTTTGACCCTTTATAGTCAGGAAATATTCAAGTGTTAAAAGTTTTTATTTCATATTCAGAATAAAGTCAAATCATTCATATGAGCTGTAAGTGGGTGTGCAATGTTGTTTAGACATGTACACAGTAATCCTTCTTTGTAACTATATGCCTGAGTAGGTTGACATGTGGGCAAAAGAACAAAAGAAACGTGTTTTTTGTGTAACTGAAGAAGATGATAGACTTGGAGGATGAGTTTAAGATTTCTGCTATTATTATTATTGCTTATGTCCTTTCTTTTAAAACTAAGCTTTTAAATGACAAAAAGGAAGTACAACTCGGTTGTAGTGGAGTTATACCCACTTTGCGTGGTAAAGAAAAAAAATATTACATTTTTCATGCAAGTAAAAACTAAATATCACAGCTGCTGTGATCTGTGATGTCTGGAAAAGCCTAGATCTCTGCCCTATCAGAAAAGTTAAGGCTGTGACACACTGCAAGCGATGCGGTGCACAGCGTGATGATGTGGTTGTGCGGGCTCAGTGTGTCCTGCCTTTTCATCTCTGTGCGCTTCAGAAGCGATGCGACACGGCCTGAAGCAGCTGCTATGCCTTGCGCCGCATCTCTTGCAGTGTGTCACAGCCTTTAGTGTTTTGTTAGTATTCTATTATTGATTTTAAATACATCTAATCAAAATTCTCAAAAAGATAGTCAAATTTAACAAATATATGTTTACATCTTTATTCATTTTTAAAGAAATAAGGCTAAAAAAGCTAAAAAGACAGAGATTGCCCACTGTCCATAGGGAGGGTCTTTACAGTACATGTTATAGGAGCCTGCCTAAATGATGTGTGTCGGGGGAGTGAGTCTTTGAGAACTAAATACTTTTATTTTTAGTTACTGGTCACAGCTACTCGAGGTAAGGGTTGTAGGACCTGAGGGTATTTAATACCCTACTGAGGGGTTATTGCTTTATCCCAACTCTCATATTAAGTTACAAGTGAGAGAATCATAGGGATTACATTTTCTGCCAGTGGTTGGATATCATGTTTTGTGTCTCAAACCACTTGTATAAAGAGAGAAGCCTTATTTTAATTTCTTTCTTAAGGTGGTGAGAGTCCACAACATTCCTTACTGTTGGGAAAAGCTTTAATATTCCTCCAATTTCCCTGACCATCCCAGTATTGTATTTGCCTAGCTTAGGAGCAGGTGAAGCTAAAGGTGCTCAGGATATTATTTAAGAAATACTAGAGGGGCTACCAATTGGAAGTCTTGGACTTCCATGTAATTTTCAGAGTTCTTAAGGCTTGATACTTTTTGGAATCAGTTCTCTTATTTTGCTTTCAGTCTGACAACAGCATGGCAGTAGTCTTTATCACTAATCAAGGTGGTACCCGCAATGCTTTGGTGATGGAGGTTTCTTGTATACTGCATTGGGCAGGAGTCCATCAGTGTTTCATCTCAGCAATTACAGTTTTAGGATTTACAACTGGGAAGCGGATTATCTGAGTCATCAGATTTTTTATTTTGGGAGACTGGTCCCTCATTTAGAAGATTTTCAATCAGTTGATGAATTGCTGGGGTCTTTCCCTGGAGATCGACCTCATGGTGTCTTGTCTGAATTACAGCCTCCCCAGGTTGAGAGATCCTCAGGCTAGCATTATAGACGTTCTGTCAGTTTCTTGGTTCTATCACCCAGTGTATCTGTTTCCACCAATTGTGTTTCTGCCAAGGGTGATTGTTCAGATAATGCAGGAACAAATTTCTGCAATCTTAATAGCATCGTCCCCCAGGCGATGGTCTGCGTGTCTAGTTCAGATTACTAGACTCTAGATGCTTTTCTGTAGCATCTTCCTCAGCCTCCAAATCTACTATTTCAAAGTCCGCTATCTTATCAAAATCTTCACTCTCTCAGTTTGACTGCTTGGAGATGGAACGTTTAGTGCTTTTCTTACATAGAGACCATGATTCAGGTTCACAAACATGTTACTAGAAAAAATTTCCACAAAGTGTGGAAGGTATATCTTTCTTTGTTTTCAGATTGAGAATATGCATGACATTCTGTTAGGATTCCTTGAATCCTGCAATTTCTTCTGGACGGCCTAGATAAGGGTCCATTGACAAGCACTGTAAGGGTTGGGCATGTTCTTTTTTATTGCACAGAAAACCTGCTTGTCTTCCTGATATCTAGACATTTATTCAGGCATTAGAATCAGTCTAGTTATCCATCTTATTTCTTCTACATGGAGTTTTTATCTGGTTCTTAAAGCCTTGTAA
This sequence comes from Bombina bombina, assembly GCF_027579735.1. NCBI lineage: Eukaryota > Metazoa > Chordata > Amphibia > Anura > Bombinatoridae > Bombina > Bombina bombina. The sequence continues at coordinate 1,326,032,664 of NC_069500.1, forward strand.
TCTTCCTACTTCAGACCTATGCATAATTTTGATATTCAGTATTTTTGGCAGGTTTGTTTTTTGTTAGCTATTTCCATGGCTAGGAGAGTATCTGAATTTTCAGCTCTCTCTTGTGATCCTTTGTATCTGGTGTATCATCAGGACAGAGCATTTTTACAAACTTTGCCTGGTTTTCTACATAAGGTGGTTTCTTCAGAGAATATTATCCAGGACATTGTGGTTCCCTTCTTCTGTCCTAATCCAGGATCTCTTAAAGAGAGATTATTCCTCAATCTGGATGTGGTCAGAGCCTTGAAATTTTATTTACAGTCTACTAAGGACTTTTGTAATTTTTCAAGGTTGTTTGATCGGTTTTAAAATCAATTTAAGGGTCAAAAGGGGCCACTTCTGTTAATTTAGCTTTATGGGTAAGAAGTGTGAGTCATAAGACTTACTTGGAGGCAGGACAGTCACCACCTTTATGTGTTACAGCTCATTGAACTCATTCTGACCCTTTGTGCCTTCAAAAATGGGGCATCAGTAAAACAAAAGGGCAAGGCTGCAACTTGATCATCTTTGCATACTTTCACACAATTTTAACAATTTGATGCGTTTGCCTCAACACTGGCAGCTTTTGGAAGGAAGGTTCTTCAGGCGATAGTTTCTGGTCAATAGGTGTCTGATTTTTTTTCTTTTGTCTCACCCATTTGTTTGTGGACTCCACATCTTGAGCATTAGTTCCCAACAGTAAGGAATTTGGTGGCCTCTCACTACCTTAAAAAGAAAACATAATTTATTCTTACCTTTTAAATTCCTTTCCTTCTTGAGGGTGAGAGTCCACAAACCCTCCCATTTTCCTTGTTGGCGGCAGTTCAAGTTTGCACCTCTTTACCCTACTATTTTTCTTACTTCTTCCTCCTAATCTTGTCTATACATAATGCTGGGAGGGTCAGAATTATTAAAGCTTTTGGTGTAGGGTGTATTTGCCTCCTCCTGTGGGCCAGGTGAGGAATTAACAACAGTAAGGAATTTTGTGAACTCTCACCACCAAGAAAGAAAGGAATTTATCAGTTATTAATAAATTATGTTTCTTTCATAAAGGTCCATTATCCATTACTCCTGGGAATTACCTTCCCTACCACTAATAGGAGGCAAAGATCCCCAAACCCCAAGAGCTCTATAAAAGCCCACCCACATCTATGGTGGTTAGTCTTATCTTTGCCTCATTGTCTAATTTCACATTTCAATGTTCTTCTGATTTTATTTGCACAAATATATATTTATACCCAGGTATAGATATATACAGATATATATAGGAATATCTATTTTAACCCCTTAATGACCGGACCATTTTTCAATTTTCTTACCCTTAATGACAATGGCTATTTTTACATTTCTGCAGTGTTTGTGTTTAGCTGTAATTTTCCTCTTACTCATTTACTGTACCCACACATATTATATACCGTTTTTCTCGCCATTAAATGGACTTTCTAAAGATACCATTATTTTCATCATATCTTATAATTTACTAAAAAAAAAAAAAAAAAGATAAAATATGAGGAAAAAATGGAAAAAAACACACTTTGACCCCCAAAATCTGTTACACATCTACAATCACCAAAAAACACCCATGCTAAATAGTTTCTAAATTTTGTCTTGAGTTTAGAAATACCCAATGTTTACATGTTCTTTGCTTTTTTTGCAATTTATGGGGCAATAAATACAAGTAGCACTTTGCTATTTCCAAACCACTTTTTTTTCACAATTAGCGCTAGTTACATTGGAACCCTGATATCTGTCAGGATTGGAATACCTGAATATCCCTTGACATGTATATATATTTTTTTAGAAGACATCCCAAAGTATTGATCTAGGCCCATTTTGGTATATTTCATGCCACCATTTCACCGCCAAATGCGATTAAAAAAAAGTTCACTTTTTCACAAATTTTGTCACAAACTTCAGGTTTCCCACTGAAATTATTTACAAACAGCTTCTCCAATTATGGCACAAATGGTTGTAAATGCTTCTCTGGGATCCCCTTTTTTCAGAAATAACAGACTTATATGGCTTTGGGGTTGCTTTTTGGTAATTAGAAGGCCGCTAAGTGCCGCTGCGCACCACATGTGTTTTATGCCCAGGAGTGAAGGGGTTAATTAGGGAGCTTGTAGGGTTAATTTTAGCTTTAGTGTAGTGTAGTAGACAACCCCAAGTATTGATCTAGGCCCATTTTGGTATATTTTATGCCACCATTTCACCGCCAAATGCGAGCAAATAAAAAAAAAGCTTTACATTTTTCACAATTTTAGGTTTCTCACTGAAATAATTTACAAACAACTTATGCTATTATGGCAGAAATTGTTGTAAAAGCTTCTCTGGGATCCCCTTTGTTCAGAAATAGCAGACTTATATGGCTTTGGAGTTGCTTTTTGGTAATTAGAAGGCCGCTAAATGCTGCTGCGCACCACACGTGAATTATGCCCAGCAGTGAAGGGGTTAAATTAGGTAGCTTGTAGGGAGCTGGCAGGGTTAATTTTATAGATCAGCCTCCCACCTGACACATCCCACCCCCTGATCCCTCCCAAACAGCTCTCTTCCCTCCCCCACCCCACAATTGTTACCGCCATCTTAAGTAATGGCAGAAAGTCTGCCAGTACTAAATAAGAGAGGGTTTTTAAAAAAAAAAAAAAAAAAAAAAAAAATATTTTAGCTGTGATGGACCCCTGCCTTAGCCCCAACCTGCCTGATCCCCCCCTCCAGCTCTCTAACCCTCTCCCCTACCTAATTACCTCCATCTTGGGTACTGGCAGCTGTCTGCCAGTACCCAGTTTGGCCCCAATAAACAAAGTATTTTTTTATTTTATTTTTAACTTAGCTCTTTCTGTAGTGTAGCAGCCCCCCACAATACCCCACCCCCTCCCCCTCCCATATCCATTTATATATGAAATTTTTTTTTTACCTTTCTCTCCCTTTCTGCCCTCATTGGTGTCAGTGTGGCTAATGCGCGTGTACATGCACGCGCGCCTCACGCACGCGAACTATGTTCACGCACACGCTCCCTCCCACGCAAACTATGTTCACGCGCACGCTCCCTCCCACCCGGACAACGGCACCATCGCTACCGGTACAGAGAGGGCCACAGAGTGGCTCTCTCTGCATCGGAGGCTTGTAAAGGGGTATTGCAGGATGCCTCCATATTGAGGCATCACTGCAATACCCTCAGAGCTGCTGGAAGCGATTGTGATCGCTTCCAGCACTCTGTTAGACACCTGACGTACCAGGTACGTCCATTGTCATTAACTGTTAGTTTTTGCATGACGTTAAAATACATAGAACATATTCTGCTATGAGCAAAATATTGGAATGTGAAATATTTATAGTAAATACACACTAACACTCAAATTAAGTTAAATATGAATATTGCATGAATATGCTTTTACACGTTTTCAAGTACTTAACTACAAAGAGCTCCAATACACCTACTGTATACATATTTATATATATGTGTACATATGTATATATGTGTTTATATGTCTGTAAATAAATCTATACACATATAAATACAGAAATACATCTGTACACACACACACACATATATATATATATATATATATATATATATATATATATATACATACATACATACACACACACACATATATATATATATACACACACACACAGTATATGTATACACTTTTTGTGCAATGTTTTTTTAATAATTTTTATCAGACAGTCTTATTTTGAGTGTAACTGTACTTTGTATTGTATTTCTGATGTGTTTTGTGGCAATTTTTTGTTTTGCAAAACAGTTAACCAGAGCTCTGAGGACGCGCTATTCCGAGGAGCGTTAACTTTAATTGCGATCTGAGATCCCAGTAGTTACGCCCATGCTCCTGAGTCTTCTAAGTGATCATAATTATCAGAGTATGTTTAAAAAGTACATTAACCCTTTCACTGCTTTTTTTCACACCAGTATTGAGCCAATTTTGAGCTTTTTTGCTACCTACACCCTATTACAAGTCAAATTTCAATGAGTGACCCACACAAAATATATATTGATTGTTTTTTTTTTCAGCAGGCCCAGCAGATTCACAGTATACCATAATTACATTTATAATTCATGGCATATGCCGCAAAATAAATAATGCATTTTACAATAATCTTTTATTTTCAATAATCAAACATTTTTATGCAGTGTTAAAATGTTGATTTTAATGGTCCTTTAAGTCTAAACTGATGCAATGCACACTACCGCCAACACTGTGAGCAGACATTGTGTTTGAATCCTCAAGTCACAGATAGCATATGTGTGTATGCCACTGATACAGTAATCACTTTCA